>NC_051226.1:26050189-26353523 GCF_015220715.1 Pygocentrus nattereri | reverse complement strand
GGCGCCAGGCACCATTTAAGGTGGAACGGAAAGTTTGAACAAGAGGTTGGCGACTCCTGCCTCGTTTGAGTAGATTAGGCTAGACCCACAGATAGGCAGTGTTTTTCACATTTGCATGCCAAGGCGAATAGACGCTGTCAAAGCCTTGAGCAGAGCGCGGCTCGTCATGCAGGGCTGATCGTCCGTGAACCGTGGCTGCAGATGGAAGCGGGGGGGGATTAAATGTACACCCTCTTAGGACAGCAGGCACGCCCTTCAGTCCTTTGGTTTGCGCCAATGATCAACATGGTTATAGCTGCCCACACTGAATTGAGCTCTGACGATTTTAAATACAAATCCGTCTGATGCAAACTGACCCCGACATTCTTTTGGCTGCTATGCCAGTGCTATTTCGGTTGTGTGGAGGTGGTGGCCTTTGTCCAAGGGCTACTGCTGCAGCCAAGGTCACTCTCAAGAGATGAGCTCAGCTTGGCCATTGCATCTAAAGACATTGTTTTACTTTCTCTATGTGATGGTGCAGGGGCACTTTTATAATGGAGTGGCCAGCTAACACCCAGAGATGTTCCTGGGTGGCACAAATAACATGCATTTCAAATAGACAGGACATAGAAATGATTCATTTAGGCTCCCCTCAATACAGGTTATACAGAAGTCTAATGAGTAGAAAGCTGGCCAGACAGTGCTGTATAAGCTCATCCTACAGCACATGCATCTATTCAATTGAAAAAAAGAAGTTAGTTAGCATGATAAACGATTATAGTTCACTACTTTTTGATGGTCTACTTCAGAGCAGCACTGCTGAAGGGATCCAGTGCACTTTTACTCACCTGCTTGCTGAGTAAACTAGCCGATTACAGCAGGATGCACTATTATTAATTAATAAATGTAGCACAACCAGACTCTTATAACTGATTAGTAACTATCTCACATTCCATAACTGGTGTGACCAGAAGGGTGGCTGTGCTTCACCCCAGGGTAGCATTGGCCACCCCCTGGCTACGCCTCTGTGATGGTGGATAATTGTTCTTATTAGTAGTCTTTCAAAAAAGAGCCATTTGAATGCACCCTTTCATTGTCTCAGCAGTGTTTTTAGTTGTAACATAATGGGATAGAGGCCTTTGCTTACATAACATCCATCCATCCATTTTCTAAGCCGCTTCTCCGTCAGGGTCACGGGCAAGAGGGGTGGTGGTGCTGGAGCCTATCCCAGCAGTCATCGGGCGGAAGGCAGGATACACCCTGGACATGTCGCCAGTCCATCGCAGGGCACACATACTTACATAACATTGACCCTCAATGTTGTTCTGAGCTTTGAGTGAGTGAAGTTTGTCAGTGTCTTCTAGGGAAACTGTTCTACCTTGAACTTGTGGCTGGAAGAACTTGCAATGCATGTAAGCTAGTTTTAATAGGTTACCCAGTAAGCATGGCTAAACATGAGGCCTGCAAACATTAAGGCTAAAAATTAGCCATGTGCTACATTCATTTGGTTATTTCTTCTGTCTAAACAGAGGGAGAAGCCTTTGTGATGGACTTGGCAGAACAAGTCAAGAAACAGAGATGGTGGAATAAAGTGTTTGGCAACAATTCTGGGCCAGCCGCCGAGAAGTATTCGGTAGCAACGCAGCTCGCTATCGGTGGAGTGACTGGCTGGTGAGTAAAAAAACAGAGTTAGAGGAATTAACAGAATGAAAAGCATTGTAGTTAGACGTTACAGCGACAGAATTAAAGCCTTTAACATGCCATGTGTTCATCTCTCCAAGGTGTGCAGGGTATTTGTTTCAAAAAGTCGGGAAACTGGCTGCATCGGCAGTAGGTGGCGGCTTCTTTCTGCTTCAGGTACAGTAATATAAGCTCTCTTGCTTGAACCTACAAAATGATACAAATCTGCTGCCGTCTAATAAGCCACTCTTACCTTGTCCTTTTAGATCGCTAATCACACAGGCTACATTAAAATTGATTGGAAGAGGGTTGAACGGGATGTGAACAAGGCCAAGAAGCAGCTGAAGCTAAATACTGAGAGGCCACCTAAAGAAGTGAGGACAAAAGTGGATGAGGTATGAGGAGCGTTCATGTTTTCAGAATTTCTGAATTGTTCAGTCATTGAGATGCAAGAAAAAGTCATTCAGAGCAGTTTGATGTGAAATGGTTCATTGTCGTGAAACTTACTGCATCAGATTTCTTTAATGGTGATGATACAAACCAAGAGTCACAATGTCTACAGTGCAAGTGTAACCATTACATTTACTGTAGAACAACCAGTGAACCCACATGTGTCTCCTGAACTTTTATATGTGATGTTGATAATGGTAAAATAGTGGTACATGAGAGAAAATGTTTTCTTTATGGACTTTTTGCCTTACAAGACCCTGCATGTACCTCTGTACAGTGAATGGATTAAAAAAATGTTTTAGGCCAAAACTTTATCTCAAAACTATTGTAGAACGGTTAAGAATTGTGACTGGTATGTTACTGTGTGATGGCACATTTTACATTAAATCACTAAATTATTTTGTTGAGAATTTAATTATACAAAAATGTGGGGAAAAAATGGTAGAATTCCTGTTTTGGAGTGTAGTAGATTTCATCTGATCAAAGTAGTATTCCGGGTTGTGAACAGCAGTCCAGCATGGTTGATTTTCCTGCTCTTGACACACCAGCCAGATCTGGTAATTTACCGCTGAGGTGAATCAGGTGTGTTTGAGTAGGAAAATGACCAAAAAGTGCTGGACTGTGGTCCTCCAGGACTGGAGTTTGCCACATCTGGTCCACAGAAACAGCTCACTCTCTGAGTGAACAGCTCACTCTTGTCTAAATATTCTTTTTTCTATACGGTACTGCATTGTACTGTATTATGTATCATCTGTTATTGTCACATTTGGTGTAATTCCATAATGCCTTTAGCTGATTTTAACTGTTACTCTATGCTATTTTGATCTGTAAAGGTGCAGACATTCGTGAAGAAGAATATTGTGCTGACGGGGGGCTTTGCTGGAGGATTCCTGCTGGGTCTGGCATCATAAGCAGCTTCTCCTTCATTTTCTGTGTATTCTCAACATAAGCATAAAAAAGATGTCAGCTTTACCGCATGTAACAGGTTTTGGCATTTAAATGACTTGTACTGCAGCTTGAACTGAATACTCGTTACACTAAGTATTTATATACTGTAGCTCTTTAACTACATCTTTCTTAATAAGCACAGCCAACAGTGCGAAAAGCTTATTTTGTGGCTTTTATTTTTTGGCATGTACATGGTTTTCGCATTTTAGTTTCCCGTTAATTTTGTTACATTTTATTTGATCCATTTTGGAATATATTTTGTCTTATGAGTAACTCATACACAGTTTAAGTATGTATGTCTAAAGATCTTTACAGTATGTGTATGGCACCCTTTAAACTCTGTGTGTGAAAACTGGCAAAATGTTTTATGGCTTCAATAAATGGTCAGAAAAATTTCCCCTCATGCTAAAGTGCAGCAACTTATGGAACTCGTTAGCTTCGAAGAGAGAGGGGCCCCTAAATAAGATTCCACCAAAAGTTGTATTTTCTTAAAATAAAAGTAAAACTGAAGTAAGTCAGCTATTGTGGTGTCAACAGTCTTTCTTGGTTGGCTTTAGATTTAGACGGGCTGGATTGGTTTTTCTGGTTTTAAGCTTTTGTTTTGAAGGCGTTTTCAGTAGAGTCACACAGAGGCCAATATAGCTCAGAAGATTTTAAGACTTCTTAAAGAGCAACCAGCCAAATCCTAGGTTTACATTGTGCTATTGGATCGTATGCATGACATCCTTTAGAGTATGTAATGGTAGTGTAGGTTTGATTTAGGGGTGCTGTCATGTATATGTTCATGACCTGATGTTCCATGTTTGTGAACTCTCATGTTCCTTTACTCTCCAGTAAAATTCAACATTTTTTTAGCAGTTACAGTGAGACATCATGGGCTGACAGTGAAAGATAAATGGAACTAGATGACTGGCTGTGCTGCTGGATTTTGCTTTTATGAGAACCAATCATTAAACCGGATTATAGACTTGGGGGTGACGTGAGTGAAATGGTGGTTGGGCCGCAAAACAGTAGCATAATCTTTATTGGGTTCATCACAGTTGTACACCCATGACTCACAGTAAGATCTACTTGCCTAACAACATACCTCACCAGCTAGCTTTCATTAACGATTCACAAACAGCCCTGACATTCATTTATCTCCCACTTATTCATAATGCAGCTCAAGTTAAAATATCAAAATTATTCCTATCAAATAATATAAATATATATTTATCAAAGTATGAATGGGTTCTTGGCAATCTATGTACCCTTATTTGGCCAGTGACAACTGATTATTCAAACCAGTCTTCAGGGCCACCCAGATGGTCAACACTTTGCATATGTTTCTATGGAAATTTGAGTTGGAGCAAAAATGAGGACCATTTAAGGGGCCCTGATGACTTGAATTTGAGAACCAGTCCTCAACATTGAATGTTAAAAAGGGATTTTTGCCTCAAAACAATTGTGGATGCCATTTGTTGCTGTATAGAACCATTTTTGAAAGGGTTCTATCAGGTAGTGGTTCTCAAACTGGTCCTCAGGGATCCCCATACACTCTTAAAAAAAACCTCTTCAAAAGGTTCTTTAGTAAAGAATGGTAAAGTTCTATATAGAACTATGAACACACAAAGAACCCTTTGCATGATTAACGGGTTCTTTGCATCATGAAATCTTCTGATTGATGGAGAATGTGTAGTATATGGTTCTATATTGCACCAAACAAGGTTCTTCCAATATGACAAGCTAGACATTTTAACAAGAACCCTTTTTGCTGTATAGAACCATCTACAACTCTACAATTCTCCCTCAGAACCACGTTGTGATGCAATGAACCGTCTAATCATGCAAAGGGTTCTTGGAGTGCTCATAATTCTATATAGAATAATTTTCTTCACTAAAGAACCCATCTCTTTTTAAAGGTGTATGGTTTGGATTTGTGCTCCAAGGTAACGTGTATCACACAGAACAAACACTGGCACTGTGGACTTTGATTAGCTCTACAGCACTTTGGTCAGCTTTGGTTGTTTTTAAATGTGCTGTGGAAATAAACTTTACTGGACTGTCTAGGGCAAGGGTCACCAGCCCTGGTCTTGGAGATCTAGCTTCCTGCAGAATCTAGTTCCAATCACAGTCTTCCATACCTGCTCCAGCAATAGTATTGGGGAGGCCTGTGGAGGGGCCAGCATCAGAAATGCAGGCTGGAAGTAGAAGGTAGATATCTAGGAGAAGGACTGGTGACCACTAGTCTATCCCTGAGCCCAGTTAGAGAATCACTGCTTTAAGGAACCATATACACCTGGTTTTCCAAGAGCAAAACCATTTGACCATGCAAAGAACATGCATTCAAATGGTTCTTAAAGTATTCAATAAATTTGCTATATAGAACCACAACCTTTACAAAACATTCCTTGAAGAGCCATTGTTTAAGAGTGGGTGGAGTGGCATGCCTTGAGAGCCTCGACCTGCTTGAGACATGAATAAACAAAGCAAACTGCATTGCTATTATGGCATTATTTTTGTATTGGGGCTCATAAGATCTTAATTAAATACACAAAAAATGCGAGGGGTACACTTAATTTCACGTGATCTTAATTTAATCCAGGCAACAGAACATTTTTTATGATCAGATCAGTCTCAGACATCCTTACACACTTTGGAGTAGTTCAGCAGATGGGCACAACGCAGCATGTCAGAGGAGGCCGTGCTAACCGCGCTCATGTTTTCTCCTCGGTCGTTTTGTGCTCTCTGGCGAAGCCGGAGCAGCAAACAGAGTTCACTCCGCTGTGGGTTTCGCAGCATTGTCGCATGGCCCGGATCACGTCCTCACAGCGGCTTTCAATGTATTTGTTGGCTGTTAAAAATATAAGACAGACACGGATAAAGTCGCCGCTGTCTGTCAGGCTGAATCAGCTTTATGCGGCTGTGAAAACAGCATCAAGTTACCTTGTAAACACTTCTGAATCGCACACGCCTGTTTCTGACAGGGATCCTTCTGTGGCATCTGTACGAGCAAAACAGCCCAGCCGCCCCGTCTACTGAAACCAGAGAGGCCAACCTTGCTTTCTAAACCGGTATCTATCAATGAACAGGTTTAATTCGGCGCTCAGACAGACTTTAATCCTCGTTTAACTGTCACCATCAGCAAAGCGGCATGTAGGAGCAGGTATAAACACACTGACGTCACCGAGGCCCGGTGCACGTCTTATTTTCTTCCGACCAAAGAGTGAATTTCCTTTTAATGAACGTTCTCTTTTAAGTGTATTATTAAAGAGAAACTTCACAATTTGTCCAAATAGTCTGCATAATTAAACGCTTAACATGTCAACAAAATCGCTCTGAGTGGTGTGGTGTGAAATATTTGCTTCTAACAGATAGGAACTAGACATCTGAAGACTTTAACGCCTCTAAAAGTTCCCTCACAAAATGTTTTACATGAACTGGTTATGAATAACAAAGCTGTGAAAACCTGGAATGTATCCTTTGATTTGACCTTTTTATGTAAAATAATATCAGTTTTATTACATCAACTTGCATTATATGTAGTATATCTATGTGCTTTATGTGCAGTGTACTGAAATTGTTATATTGTTTTATTTCTTTCTTTTTTATGATTGTCCGTTCTGTTTACAATTTTCATTTACATTTTCTCACCCTTCGTTGGAGTGGTTCTTATTTGATGCTTTACCTTAAGCCTATTGGCCTATGCTTATAACAGTACCAATCCATAGACCAATTTCCATAATTGTTATGAGGTGTAGAAAATTAATTAAAAAACTTCTTTTAAGGGCCCATATCGAACGCTTTCTCGCATTTTATTAGTTGTTTCCTCTCACCACCATGTTACATTTGTGTGATTGAGTATAACAACAGTTGCAGTTTCTTTTAAATGACAGCTCTCCAGCCTCTGTTGTTCGCTTACAGTTAAAAAGGCTGTTTTTGTTATGGCCCTTTTAAGACTGATATATAAATGATCGCTGTTCTGAGTGGCTGCCTCGTTCAAAAAGTATACTTTTTGCTCTTATAAATTATAAATACTCTTTATAACCTCCCTGTGAGTGGGCGTGGCTAAACTGCTGCAAACGGAAGAGGTGCACACATGTAGTTGTGCGAATGTGTTGTTTTTTTTTTTCGTCACATCACAAAAACAGTGAATTTAAAAGAGTGTTCCATGTATGGGCTGGATCTCAAATGGCTCCCTACTCTTATACTCTTACTCTTATACCCCTATGTCTTATGGAAAGCTGTTTAGCGTGCATGACTCCCAGCTAGCCGCACTATCTAACATTAAGTGCGCTATATAGTAAACAGGGAGCTAAATTCGGTCATCTAATTTTCATACGAGGTGGCGTCTTTTATTTATTTTTTTTGCACTGGGGCCCATAAGATCCTAGTTATACCACTGGTGCAGATCATGTGCCTGTATAACTTCCAGAAACAGGCGAGGGATGCATTTATTTCACCTCCTTCTTCCTGAATAATCAGTAGTCGCAAATGCTCTTTCATTATTTGGAGCGGTTACGTTATGGACTAGAGCGATCCTGATTCTTTAAAATGTTTATATTCCTCATGGAAAAAAAAGAAGTGAAGAATGTTCGGTTTATCGTGACATGGGCCCTTTAAAACGTTCGCACGACTTTCAGCGGTGCCCACCGGAACGTTTTGATGTAGCACACGCATACGGCGCTGATACGGAACTGCGGCGCGCTGATAAACATCCTTCACACCAGATTGAAAATCTGAGCTGCGGCAGCTTTGGGGAACTAATTCTCATATCATGGCAGTTAGTGCGGTACATTTAGAGTCCGACGCGTTCCTTGTCTGTATGAATCATGCTTTGAGCACGGAGAAAGAAGAGGTTATGGGACTGTGCATTGGCGAGGTAGGTGAGGCGCCTCTACGGCCACTGTTGTTGTTGTGGCGGAGACGAGCGCCGCAGCGCGGAGCTCCTGGCATTTCGTTTGGCTACTGAAACAGATTATAACTCTCCACAGGTCGACACCAACCGCATTGTCCACATTCACTCCGTCATCATCCTCCGACGATCAGACAAGAGGAAAGACCGTGTGGAGATTTCTCCAGAGCAGCTCTCTGCAGCCTCGACTGAAGCCGAGATATCCTTAACCTACATTTCACTGATATTATCACATAACAGTAAAACCACCTTCTTGTTTCTTCACTCATTGTCCATTTTGTCAGCTCCACTTACTGTTCCTCGACATGCTTTGTTAGCCCCGTTTCTCCATCTTTTCCAATGAGCAGGACCACCACAGAGCAGGTTTATTTGGGTGGTGGATCATTCTCAGCTCTGTAGTGAGGCTGATGTGTTGGTGGTGGTGGTGTGTTAATGTGTGTTGTGCTGGTCTGAGTGGATCAGACAGAGCAGGGCTGCTCGAGTTTTTAAACACCTCAGTTTCACTGGTGGACTGAGAATAGTCCACCAACCAAAAGCAGTGTCCTGTGACCACTGATGAAGGACTCGAGGATGACCAGCACAAACCGGGCTTAAAAACTCTTATTGGCACTGCTGTGTCTGATCCACTCATACCAGTGCAGCATACAAGAGAGCTGATCCACCACCCAAATAATACCTGTTTGTGGTCGTCCTATAGGGTCCTGACCACTGAAGAACAGGGTAAAAGCGGGCTAACAATGTATGCAGAGAAACAGATGGACTAAAGTCTGTAAGTGTAGAGCTACAAAGTGCACTAACATGGTAAGTGGAGCTGATAAAATGGACACTGTGTAGAGGTCTAGTAGGCACCTGGTCATCCAACATTTTAGATATTAGTAAGTAGTTTGTCCTCCATCTGCTGCAGTAACATCCTCTACTAGGAACCTTGTGAGGGTTTGATCACTTTTAGCCATAAGATGATTAGTATGGTCAGGTACTGATTATGAGTGATTAGTTCTGGATCACGAACTGCATTCCAGCTCATCTCAAAGGTACTCCATCATTCCAGAGAACACAGTTCCACTGCTCCACAGCCCAGTGAAGGAGGCTTTATACACCTCTAGATGACGCTTGGCATTGGGCATGGTGACCTTGGGGATTGATGCTGTCTGGATATTTTTGGACGTATATTGCATTATTGCAACTCACATTGACCTCTAGTTTATTTGGATATTTGCCATATTCAATCCAAATCTTCTCAGTGTTTTCTTTCTTAACATGAAGCACAGGTTGGCTGAGATGACTGGACGCCCTGTGAGGGTGGTAGGATGGTACCACTCTCATCCACACATCACTGTGTGGCCATCGCATGTTGGTTAGTCTGATGAAGTTCTTTGATCACTTTCTAGGAAGGTATTCCAAAGAAATGTCCCATAGCTGGCCTCTTGGGATATTTGATTTAGCTTGTCTAGTTACCCTAACCCAGCCCTCTCAATCAGTGAGAGAAGAAAAATATTTTCATACTATATACAACTTACCAAATTCTAATTTTCTTCTAGAAATATATATTTTAAGTTTTTTTTAAAACTTATTTTTTGTCTTTAAAACTTTTTTTTTGTCCTTTTGGCTATCAGACCACCACAGATGTTGAACTTTAGCCCCCTCAGGACAAAACATGACAATCCCATCCAAGCCTTTAATTTGCTTTATTACTTTTATCTACACATGATCTGTAGAACTTACATGAGGTCTTGTCATGTTTGTCAATCTGTACAGATGTGAGGACTCAAGCAATGTACCAGATGATGGATCAGGGTTTTGTTGGTCTCATCTTTTCTTGCTTCATTGAGGATAAAAACACCAAGGTAACTGAAATGTAGGAGTATACAATTAAGCCTAATTAAGATCTTGTTGAAAATAAATGAAATCTGGTAGATTGTACAGTTAGAAGGTATTAATAAGTTTCCCAGTGGCTTTATGTTTCTAGAGCTGAAGTAAATGATTGTATTTCAACTGATTTTATTGATGAACTCATTTACTGGTGTTCTTATAGACAGGCAGAGTTCTGTACACCTGTTTTCAGTCAGTGCAAGCCCAGAAAGGCTCAGAGTAAGTAATGGCATTTATATTGCACTTTTACAGGTACTGTAAAATGTCCCAGATCATGCTTTAATTGTTTTTTTTTCTCATTTGTTTTCACATATTATTATCATCAGACTAGAGTGTTTGTTCTCCATTTTTTTTTGTTGTTGTTGTTTTTTGTTACCTAATTTGAAAATGCCAGCTGCCCATTATGTTTTGTCAGAATTTTAGGAATCGTCCAAAAATTCCATTCCGTTTTTTTTCTTTTCCTGGGAAGTTATTTATTTTTTGAAAAATGATACTAAATTACACTAAAAAATAAGCCAAATATTGATGAATGGCATTATTGTTTAGACTAAATTGTGCTGTCTCCTGTTACATTGAGGTATGAGAGAATTGAGATTCCAATCCATGTGGTTCCACATGAGGCCATTGGCAAAGTGTGCCTGGAGTCTGCTGTCGAACTCCCGAGAATCCTTTGTCAGGAGGAACAGGATACATACAGAAGGATTCACAGGTGAAATACTGATCTTGATTTCAAGTTTATTTTAATTGGATTTAAATAAAGTGGAGGTAAGTTTTTCTGTTTTCTGTCAAATTTACTTGCATCTTTTATCGTTGGGGTTAATTTGACCTGGGCAATTTAAACCTCTGGGAAATATGTTTGTGTTTTTCCCTCTGACGGCTTGTGAGCTATCAATGATTCTTGGATTAATTTAATTTGAGATCAATAAAGTATCTATCTATCTATCGATCGATCTATCGATCTACGATCTATCTATCACAACAGGTATAGTTATGTTAGGGCTCTAAAGCAGAGGGATGTTTTTTGAAGATTATAAAATTCCATGATATAATGACTTCAATGTCATCCAAAACAATCAAAACAGATGTGTATAAAATGTTTAATAGCTGATGTTGAAAATGCTGTGTTTGAAGTTTCCCTTCTTTTCCCTTTTCAGTTTAACTCATTTGGATCCGATAACAAAGATACACAATGGATCAGGTATGCTGCTTTACTTTGGAGTCACGTGTGCAATTTATAATTAGCTTTATAAATGATAACGGGTAAGGAGCTGTTTGAAGTTTGTAGTTTCTCCTTTTTGAGGTACATTTGTATGCAAAGGTTTCGCTGCCCCAGAAAAATGACTTATTAATAATTGTTATTTTTACTTAGAAAATCAAAAATGTAAATAAGTTAAAACATCCTCTACAGACAACATGGTTTTGCACAATTGCTGTTTATTTGCTGAATTTAACATTTAACTGGAAAAAGAGAACATAAAATATGGCCTGTGCAAAAGTTGTGGCACATTTTATATTTTATGTTTTATTTTTTCCCAATATGTTAAATAAACAGAAATTGCACACTGAAATTTGCAGAAAATGTGTTCTCTGTACAGGATGGTGTTGCGTAGACCTCTGAAGAAGTGTTGTCTTTCAATACATCAAACTATTATTACAGTTTACACAATTTTATTAGCCTTAATTTTTTATTTAGTTTTACATTTTGGTTTTTGATTTGGATATGAATTGTTTGTTTTGTTTTCATTGTCTAAAAAAAGTTTAGTTTTGGTTTAGATTCCAGTTTAGTTTTTAGTATTGTGATGAGCTTCTGTGATAGCAGGTGTTTGCTAAGGGTTGAATAAAATGAACACCGCTTTTCAGCCAAACACAGAAGGGATCCCTCAGTATTTCTGTTTATAACTATTAGTTTTTGTAGAAAACAGTTTAGTGTTGCAGAAAACTGACATTTTCAGTCTTATTACAGTTACGGAGCATGTGTTTTCACTGCTAGTTATTGTTTTAATTAAATCCAATAACCCAGCTCTTCAATGAGCCGAACTGGTTTAAATAACATGAATCAAATAAAGTGTTCCATCAAACGTAAGAGGCATCTGGCTATTTCGCACAATGAGTCAAGTTTATTTGTGCTACAACACTTTGGTATAGGTGTTGCAGCAGCATTCGAAAACAGTGTGAGTGCAAGTAGCTGATTCATCTTATTCAAATACTAAAACTGCAACTAATCGGCCAAAATAAACAAGAATAAATTGGTCAATGGCTGATCATATTTGGAACAAAAAATCTGCCAATTCCAGTTGCAAGTCCTGGGTAGACATCCTATTAAAATGAGTGCTATCAGATATAGTAAACTAGACAAAGTGCTTACCTTAGAGCAGTATTTCTCAACCATGGTCCTGGAGGCCCACTACCATGCACATTTAATGGTTTTCCTTGCTTCCAACGCAGCTGATCAAATTAATCACCATGTTTCCAGCCCATTATTGAGCTAAAGTGGCAGAAAAAGCAATAAAATGTGAAGAACTAACATTATGCATATGGACAGTTGTGATAGTGCCAGATAATAAGGCTTCTCTCTCACTCTGTTTGTATTTCTCAGTGTTCACTAAAAATCTGTGCAGCCAGATGTCGGCAGTAAGCGGGCCACTGTTACAGTGGCTGGAGGATCGGCTTGAGCAGAACAAACAGAGCGTTGTCGAGCTACAGAAAGAGAAGGAGAGACTGATACAAGAGCTGGCTTCCTTATGAAGATAACAAAAGGGAGAATGTAATTTTAGCCTCTGTGTTCCAAGCTCATTTTTGTTTCTGAAATTGCTGTTGCACTGAGAACAGTGGCCTTTCTGCTACATTGCCATTCTCAGATCAGTAGACACTGGCTGTGGGGAAATGATGGAAATGATTGGATGGCAGACAGTAAGAAGAGGGAGATGGGTGGAGGAGAAGGAGAGATAGAATGTCTAACTTCTCTTTTATTTTACCTCTGGGTTTTCAATCTCTGGCAAATTTTCCAATATGAGCCATGACTATTTACTCCCTCATCACTGACTGCACCTTCTTTTTCTTCTGTTTAAACTTTATTTTGATGCCACACACTTACAGTAGTCATTATCTGGTTTAGTTGTGCTCTTTTGCTACGTTTCTAACACCATGTTTTTACCCATCTGCAGATGATATGCTGGGTAATTCAGATTAAAGGCCCAGTGTTTTGGTACTGCAGCAACAGAGGCCCCTCTAAGAAGTGGGCTGTCAGGCTAGACCATGTGTCAGACTCTGTTCCTTACAGGCCACAGCTCTGAGACTTCAGCATTCTGATTCACCTGATTCAACTCAGTAACCAATTAGCAAGTGAATTCATTAGCATAGGCGAAATGCTTATCTCTTCAGAGCTGTGGCCCAGAAGGAACCAAGTGTAACATGCCTGTGCATTAATCCTGGTTGTGACGTATCCCTGTCCTTCATGTTTTTGTGTTTTCCCTGCTCTAAGGCCAGTGCTTACTGGATGCACCATGCCGCATTGCATCCAGAAATTCAAAAACATTTTTAATAAACATAAACTGGCACTGATGTGAGTCAGCACTCACTGACTCAGAGTACTGTTCATTTGCTCACAGCGTTTTGCTATCACTGCATTAAATCAAACCCAGAACCAGACCACAGAAGCTACAGTAGATGACACTGGCATGAAATGTACAGTGGAGGAAGGCGGTCATTCTAAAGTCATTAAGATAAGCGGACAAATGCTAATCATCTTTTACTTCAGCTAAGGTTACTAGCCTTTTTTCACTTTGTATTTTTTTCCATACAAAACAGTGAATTTATGAACAGTTAGTTAGATGGTTGCAAATGAGATAAAGGCATAAATAATGTTAAGTTTTATAAAAGTTCTGAGTATAAAAATGAGCTTGACAGTTAATGATATCTCACTGCGACACGTTTTGTCTAGTGTGGTTGTGCTTTGTGCTGTATCAGCTATGTGATGCTACGTAGCTTAACACACCCATTTCAGCTCAGAAAGAGCATGTTAATGAGTTGATTAGTTGGGTCTGGTGTATTAGAGCAGGGAAAACTCTGAATTGTGCAGTTGCAGGAGTGGTCAAAAGTCCTGTTAAACACACAGGAACACTAAACTGAGAACTTTTGGACTAGCAAAAGGAGCAGGGTTTGAGACTGTCTCGCAGCACGGTGTTTGGTCTCCTTAAATATGCCTGATCAAACTCATATTTTGCTTAGTAAAGCCATCATGAGTTGAATTCAGCATTAGTGTCAGCAACAGTGATGCCGCTGTGCTAGACACACAGCCCTTCAGCACTTCTGACAGACTATAAAAGCCATAAACAGTATAAAATTATTCGAAATGTATCTCGGATGTAGTCACTGGAAAATATTATATGTGACAAAATTTGCCCTATATGACGAAAATGCAAAGTGGTTCTCTGTACGCTATATGTGTTTTGTTTCTTCTTCACCATATTCTCATCGATACTATCTAAGGGCAAAATGTGGAGTACTGTTTTTCTGGTGCTTTTCTTTGATGTCCATAAGCTGTAAAAAGGTTGAATGTAGAAAATCGTCAGATTAAATTGTTAAATAAAAAGGTGAATTACAAACAGTATGCTTTAATTACATTTCATTAATTTATTAGAGCAAACCTCTACCCAAGCCCATAGTAAAGATGAAAAGTGATATTGCATATTGTCTGTGCATCTCTGATGAAAAGAGTACTTTTTCCACATTTTCTTAAATAATTCTGTATAATTAAAATGTTAAGGTATATACAAATTCATTTACAGTGGTTTGATGGGAAACCTGCTATACTGTATGTTAGCTAGAGAGTCAAAATTGTTTGTGGTGCTGATGTGAACCAGTTCTCTGAGAGTTTGTCTCTAAAAGGTCCCTCACAGAAAGATTTAGCTTGAAATGGTTGTAAATAGACTTATTAAGTTTGAGAGAGATTTTTGGCTGAAATGTATAGATTAACTAAGTTGACATGGTGATTATTTTGTAATAAGGTATGGCTATAATAGGCCATAAGTTAATAAGAGGCCATGAGTTATTGTATTAAGGCAGCATATTAATATATTGACCATATAGGTCATATAGTAATTTGTGGCCTCGGTATAGTACACTGCACAAAAAAATAAAGGGAACGCTCAAATAACACATCCTAGATCTGAATGAATGAAATATTCTCATTGAATACTTTGTTCTGTACAAAGTTGAATGTGCTGACAACAAAATCACACAAAAATCATCAATGGAAATCAAATTTATTAACCAATGGAGGCCTGGATTTGGAGTCACACACAAAATTAAAGTGGAAAAACACACGACAGGCTGATCCAACTTTGATGTAATGTCCTTAAAACAAGTCAATATGAGGCTCAGTATTGTGTGTGGCCTCCACGTGCCTGTATGACCTCCCTACAATGCATGGGCATGCTCCTGATGAGGTGGCGGATGGTCTCCTGAGGGATCTCCTCCCAGACCTGGACTAAAGCATCCGCCAACTCCTGGACAGTCTGTGGTGCAACGTGGCGTTGGTGGATGGAGCGAGACATGATGTCCCAGATGTGCTCAATCGGATTCAGGTCTGGGGAACGGGTGGGCCAGTCCATAGCTTCAATGCCTTCATCTTGCAGGAACTGCTGACACACTCCAGCCACATGAGGTATAGCATTGTCCTGCATTAGGAGGAACCCAGGGCCAACCGCACCAGCATATGGTCTCACAAGAGGTCTGAGGATCTCATCTCGGTACCTAATGGCAGTCAGGCTACCTCTGGCGAGCACATGGAGGGCTGTGCGGCCCTCCAAAGAAATGCCACCCCACACCATTACTGACCCACTGCCAAAATGGTCATGCTGAAGTTGTTGCAGGCAGCAGATCGCTTTCCATGGCGTCTCCAGACTCTGTCACATCTGTCTCATTGTGAACCTGCTTTCAACTGTGAAGAGCACAGGGCGCCAGTGGCGAATTTGCCAATCCTGGTGTTCTCTGGCAAATGCCAAGCATCCTGCACGGTGTTGGGCTGTGAGCACAACCCCCATCTGTGGACGTCGGGCCCTCATACCATCCTCATGGAGTCGGTTTCTAACCGTTTGTGCAGACACGTGCACATTTGTGGCCTGCTGGAGGTCATTTTGCAGGGCTCTGGCAGTGTTCCTCCTTGCACAAAGGTGGAGGTAGCGGTCCTGCTGCTGGGTTGTTGCCCTCCTACGGCCTCCTCCACGTCTCCTGGTGTACTGGCCTGTCTCCTGGTAGCGCCTCCAGCCTCTGGACACTACGCTGACAGACACAACAAACCTTCTTGCCACAGCTCGCATTGATGTGCCATCCTGGATGAGCTGCACTACCTGAGCCACTTGTGTGGGTTGTAGAGTCCGTCTCATGCTACCACGAGTGTGAAAGCACCACCAACATTCAAAAGTGACCAAAACATCAGCCAGAAAGCAGAAAGGTACTGAGAAGAGGTCTGTGGTCCCCACCTGCAGAACCACTCCTTTATTGAGTGTGTCTTGTAATTGCCTGTTGTCTGTTCCATTTGCACAACAGCTGTGAAATTGATTGTCAATCAGTGTTGCTTCCTAAGTGGACAGTTTGCTTTCACAGAAGTTTGATTTACTTGGAGTTATATTGTGTTATTTAAGTGTTCCCTTTATTTTTTTGAGCAGTGTAATTTGCAGAGATGGGAATTCAGTAAGTCACAAGTAACAATGCCATTTCAACACTGAATAACAAAAATTATGTGTAACTACACATGAAAAGAATTTCAAAGTAATGTTGATCCTAATCAAAAATATATGTTTAACAAAATTTGGAAGCAATGAGAGCACAGGATTCAATTAAAAGCTTAGCACTAAAACTGTCTCGGCAAACTATAAAGAACCTCTAACTGAAATTAAATTCAGATGACAACAGAAACCTAAACAACCAAGCTGAACTTCACAGAAAAGACTGCAAAAGATGATGAAACACGAAACTGAAGTTGGCCTCTTTGAATTTTTCACCTGAGCTGCACCTTTTAAGGTGGAACGGCAAATTAGAATATTGTTGCTTTCAGAAGAAAATCTCATTTTTTAAATTTTTGGTATTATTTGATAATGCCTGTTGTCCTTTACAGTGTGTGTGTGTTCATGAAAAATGGACCAAAAGAAACAGCCCAACATTACTAGGAAAAATGTCTGGTGCCATTGAGTTTTTTTCCTTTTCCTGTAAATTTGTCATTTTTTCTTCCGACAACAGCGAAGCTTTTTAATAACAAGTCAAATTCAGCCTTGTGGTGAATGCTGTGCTTGTTTCACCTGCATCATCATCATCGTTAACCGCTTAGTCCAGATATGGTTGTGGTAGCAGCATGACCTTGTCCCCCGCCAATTCTTCCTGCTCATTCCCGGGGACCCCAAGCTGCTGCCAGGCCAACTTGGAGATATAATCCCTCCAACATGACCCTGAGGTCTTGTCCCAGTAGGCTGTGCCTGGTACACCCCCACCAGGAGGTATCTAGGGGGCATCCGGATTAGATGCCTGAACCACCTCAGCTGGCTCCTCTCACCTCTCAGCTCTACTCCGAGCTCTTCCTGGATGATTGAGCTCCTCACCCTATCAAGTAGAGTGTAGCCCACCACCCTGCGAAGAAAGCTCATTTCCGCCACTTGTATTCGCGATCTTATAGCTCAGCTCCCTCTTCACCACTATAGTCTGGTACAATGACCGCATTACTGCTGCTGCCTGTCTCATGATCCCTCTTCCCATTGCTCATGAACAAGACCCCATGATACTTAAACTCCTCCACCTGGGGCAAATCCTTTCCCCTTACCTGGAGTGGGTATGCCATCCTTTTCTGGGCTAGGACCATGGACTCAGATGTCCCAGGAGTTCCTCAAAGTGCTCCTTCCAGCGACCGACAATATCCTCCTTTGAAGTCAGAGTTTCTCCATCCATGCTGAATACAGCTTGGGCGAAGCCACCCCGACTGTTCCTGAATCACCGGACAGTTGTCCAGAACCTCCTCAAGGCTGACTGAAAGCCTTTCTCCATGGCTTTACCAAACTCCTCCCATGCGCTGGATTTTGTTTCTGCCATTGTTACCGCTGCCATCTTTTTTGCCCATCGGTACCTGCTGATTCGGGAGGCCTGTGGTGGTGAGGGAGGCCATCAAGCTGAAGAAAGCGGCCTTTAGGGACTGGATGGCCCAAAGGAGGGAGGCCTGGCTCCCTGGCTCCTTGGCTCCCGGTGACACTCTCCTGGGCAGGGTACACGATTGTCTGTGTCTATTTGTCCTGGAGGGTTTTTGGATCGAGTTAGTCTGGGTCTTCACTCCAGACCTGTTTTCCCTGTGAGACCCTACCAGGAGCATATTGCTCCCAATGACTTGGCTCTGAAGGTCCCTAGACTACACAAGCCCTTCCGCTACGACAAGGCCCCAATCCAGGAAACTGTTAAAATCAGTCAAATAGAGAGAGCTCTGTTTGCTTTGCTACCATAAAAAAAATGGTCAGTTCGCCTGGTGAGTTACTCCAGTAGGCTAAGGCCCAATCCCATTTCACCCCTTGCCCCACCATTTTTCCTTACCCCCTCACACCTAGGGGTAGGGTGTCCTGATTTTGTTGAGATAGAGGGATAGGGTGAAGTAAGCTGCATTAGTGACCAAAGAAACCCACAAATGTGAGTATTTTCTCTGTAAAAAATGACAAAAAATGGCATTATTTTAGTTTAATGTCATTTTAATGTATTTTGACCCCTTTTTCTTTATAACAAGCACAAAAAGTGCTAGTAGTATGCTGATGCCTTGGTACCTATCTAGATAAATTCCCCTCCGGTGCCAGAATGTAACTGCTGCACCACTGAAGGTGGAATGGGGACATTTGAACAAGAATCTGGCGAACAGCTGACTTAAGCTTCATTTAATTATTAGGTGGTGGGTGATAATAACTAATTGTCACATGCCCCCACCTTTCAAAGGCATATGATGCCCTAAATGTAGCTAAAGCCCAGCAGCAAGGTTGCTGACCCTTCTGTGCTATCACTGCAGACTGGCAGGGTTGTCTACAGAGCACTATTTGTCGCCTGTTAATTCGGTCAATTTCTTTATTTTATTTGAGGATTGTCCCATTCCATAGAGGTAGATTTTAACCACTACCCCTTGTAGCTCAGTTAGTCCAAGTCATATGACTCTAGTCCACACCTCTTGTAATTTATGACTTCAATATATTAACTAGTGGCCTCAATATATTGATTTGTGGCCACACCTTTTTGGAAAGTAACCTTAGGGGCTCTGTAAGAAACAGCACTTCTTACTTGAAGAAGAGTCATTTTATTAGCTCTCTGGAATGTACTGCTGCAGTAAAGCAATTTTGCTATTTAGTTAAAATACAGTGAAATCTCCTGCGCACCACAGCACAATAGGCCGACATATGAAAACGAGAATGTGTCTTGTTATTTCTCTCAGTTCATCTTCAGTTTTGAGGGCTTTTGCTTCGTCACTGTAAGCTGTGCACTGTCTCTACTCCAGTCTTGTCACAGAGCGGATTAAATCGGTTCTTCCTCTGAGCTCGTTGGATGCTTTTCAAAAGCATGATAAACCCTACGGAATGATTCACCGTGCCTAAATGTGTCAGTAATATAAAGCCAGCTTATTTAGCACATGGTGCGTGACCTCCATTTGTGAGAAAAGTGTGTCAGTCTGAAAATGAGTAAACATTAGCTTAAATGCTTAAGTGGTAACATTTGATAGGCTCTGTTTTCGCTGCTAGCAGTCTCTGTGATGGATGATGGCGCCACAGACTCTTGGTCAGGTAGAGCAGCTTTTGGAATGTTAAACATGTTTACTCAGATATTCAGGACGCAATATCACAATACTGTCTGGCACTTCATTCCCCGTGTCCCTAGGTTACCTCAGTCTAAATCATGGAGGACGGAGGGAATAACTTGGCCTCTAGGGTTGGCCAAGACATACACAATGGGCCTGTGTTGAATACAACATAAAATTGAAAAGCTGAAAGATCTGAAATATTGGCAGAGCAAATTTCATCATAATAGCCAACACAGCATTATTGTTATGGATTATGTGATTAGAAACAGGATGAACACCTGATTGTTTTGCTAATGGGAACTGGCTTAATGGCTACCATTAGAGATCACAATTTCCTGAAGAACACCCTTAGATCGCATTAGAAAACCATCAGATGTGTCTAGAATCAGTCACAAGTCACCTGGTAGGACCCGTTGCATTGTGATAACCCATCAGGAACACACAAAATGCCATTACTAACCATTATACATTATTACAGAACCACCAGGAACCAAGAGAAACTTATTTCTGTTTTTTCCAGCAGAGAGCTGGCACCGTCGTAGCAAATGAAAGTGAAGTATAGTACTAGAAAATAGTTCCCTTGTTTCTATATATGGAACATTTCACATCAAACCTCTCTGAATGACTTTGCTTATGTATCTTAACCATTTAATTATGTAGAAATTGGTGGAAATTGGCAGAAATTCCCCTGTAATTCAGCACTAGGGATAGCACTGTGTAGGAAGTAGCAAAATACTAATCAATCCTTGAATAATTCAGTGATTAAAATGTAAATGAAGTCATTCAGAGTGGCTCGATGTGAAATGCTTACAGCCACAGAACTATTTATAGTGGCGATGATAGGAGCCACACATCTGAAGTGTTTAATGCTTCCAAAAGCACCACAGACAGTTATTACATGAAATGCTTACGCTTCCTGAAATGTTGTTTTACCATAGTTTTAAGAGAAGCTTTTGGGCCTAAAATGTTTTTAATATCCACTCATAGCAGAGAGGTAGCAAGCAAGGTGTGGTAAGGCAAAATAGTTTGAATTAGATTGAACACTATTTTACCATCATTAACAACATATACATAAAAACTCAGAAGACTCATGAAGACTCACTGGTTCTTTTAGATAGTAAATAAAATGGCTATATTTGTGTTGTAGACATCACAACCCCTGGTTCCTACAGAGCACTACTTGTCTATTAATTAAGTAATATTCTTTATTTTATTTGAGGATTGTCCCATTCCATAGAGGAAGATTTTAACCACTACCCCTTGTAACTCATATGTCATATGTAACCAAGTCATATGACTCTAGGCCACACCTCTAGTAATTTGTGGCTTCAATACATTAACTAGTGGCCTCAATATATTGATTTGTGGTCACGCCTTTTTAAAAAATAACCACTTTGTCACCTTAGGGGCTCTGTAAGAAACAGCACTTCTTACTATATTTATGTTGTAGACATCACAACCCCTGGTTCCTATCACCACCATTGTGAAGAAATCTTAAATTTCTCTACAGTGAACCATTTCACATCAAACTACTCTGAAGGACTTTGTTTACGTCTCAGTGACTGAATTATTCAGAAACTCTTCCTTGACCTCTCAAAATTGCTTAGGTAAGTCCACCTGGACACAAACAAACACTATAATTTAGCACAGTACATGGGCTTTTTCGTGGTTTCATTTGTTACGAAAAATCCTGAAGGCCATGCTTAGTCCAGTCTTTTCACAGGTATCAGTGAGATTACGTTTACAATCTGGCGCAATACAGCCTTATTCATGCCAATGGCACAATACAGTGAATGCAGTTTACACTTATATTTTCCCAAAATCTATGTTTTAATATGAGTGTGCACCCTTTCTCACCAAGGCCAATCTATATTGGCCCTAACTTTTAATTCAGACATAGCTCAGTGCATAGCATGGACTGCATAAAATGCATCTGTATTGAAGTAATACATTTTCTAGGCAGTAAGAGGAAGGGAGTCATTTTTCTTAGGAAAGGAGGCGTAGGTGACAGGTTGATCACAGCAAAGTGCTGAGCACAGCCCATATTGCTGCCGTAGCTACACGATGTAATTCACACAGTCTTCTCCATCACCCCAGTCAAGGTTATTTGCTTTCACAAGCCCCTGTTTGGCGGTCTCTGGTCTCTCCACCAGTATTAGCATGAGTTTGGACTTCCCTTGAAAACCTGAGATGATGCTGATTACACAATGCTTATTGTCAATGTGGCTTGTTTTTACATATTTTACATATTATTTCCATAATTAACTGAACAGTTAAATAAAAATCTAAATCTTCGCTGCCTAAAGTGGGGCACATGGGCTAAAGCTGGACTGTGATGACATTGGTTTGGCCCACCAGAAAAGTACTCTAACTCTACCTCTTCACCCAATAAGAGAGCAAACACATTTAATAATATATGTAACCTATTAAATTTTGAAATACTTTAGTTATAGCATGTAATGCAGGGTTATAAAGTTGGTGTTTACAAGGCCTGATTTTAAGACAGCCTACCTAGTTTTATACTGTTTAAAATTGTTGCACTTTGGCTCCCAAGGAAAAGGTTTGGGCACCCCTGCTGTAAATGGTTTGCAAAACTGCAAAATGATAGAAGTAGTGTGTTTTCTCTTCTTTCCACAAGGGGGCAGTAAATACCCATGTAAATTCACTATAGAGAAGACCAGTCTTAGTTTCAAGAAACATTCCTACAGACACACTCCAAAATCTTGTAGAAAGCTTCCCAGAAGAGGGGAGGTTGTTATAGCTGCAAAGGGGGACCAATTCCATATTATTGTCCATGGATTCAGAATGGGATATTGTAAAAGCTTATGTAGGTGTAATGTGTAGGTGTCCCAATACTTTTGTCCATATAGTGTGTGTGCGTGTGTGTGTGTGCGTGTGTGTGTGTGTGTGTGTGTGTGCGCGTGTGTAATTATTGCTTTAATTGCAATGAGCAATTTGTGAGGAGAGATTTTGAGAGATGCCTGTACCCTTGAAGGGAACATTGAACAAGCTATGCTGCAAGCTCCAGACAGACAAATACCCTCTGAAAGCAGAGAGGCCACCTTCTCACAGAACACCAAAATGATGGGCAATAAAAGTTAGGCTGTTTTTTGTATCGAGGCGAGTCCTGGGACGCCAACAGAACGTCCTGTGCTGATTCGCACACACTCAGCCTATGAATGTGAGTGAGCAGACAGGTTAATATTGTAAGGGCCATGCTCCCGGGCTTATAGGGAGAGAGACAGAAACGAAAGAGAGAGGGAAGAGAAGCCTCTCCGTCCTGCACATCAGCTTACTGTTTATTACCCCTGGCATGGGGCACCTTTTATTGAGTGTGAAGGGGAGAATGGAAAGTG
Source organism: Pygocentrus nattereri (assembly GCF_015220715.1). NCBI lineage: Eukaryota > Metazoa > Chordata > Actinopteri > Characiformes > Serrasalmidae > Pygocentrus > Pygocentrus nattereri. The sequence goes on along the minus strand of NC_051226.1, from coordinate 26,330,539 downwards.
CAACCCTCTATAAATCTGGGTATCTGAGTGTGTGAGTGAATGTGCTTCAGTAATTATTTAGAAAGAAATAACCAGTCCCAGTCAGTCTCTAGACCTAAGCTTTGTTGTTTGCCGCACTCTGAATTTCTCAGTGCTAGTAGTCACTAGTCACACTGGCCTGTAAGTATCACTTAAAAGCATCCTATGAATGCATGAGGCCAAACTGTAAGTAATCTTATTTTAACATCAAAGAAGTTTTTTTTTTTTTTGGACATCGTCTTTTGTTGTGTCTGCTTTTCCTGTGACTGTATGCACATGTTGGCTACTAATAATGCTGGACAGAATCACAACACAACATTTAAGAATTCAGTTTGAAGTTGATACAGTAATGTCAAGGATGCAGGGAAGCCAAAATGAGTGTCAGGAGGTTAAAAGGCCTGACAGTATCCCTATGATGCTGTTTAAAAATGGAGAAACTAGCTAATAAAATCGGTTTGAAAACAGCTGCCTTAAAATAAACTTTTTAAGGATGAAACGTGTAAAGCTTACAGAGCTGTTTCTAAATGAAAATCGAGCCTGGGCTGTGTATGTGAAGCATCTCTCTCTGTCAGCATGGGGATCTTCATTCATCAGTTTCATATAGCAGGATTAGATTGCTTGCAGAGTTTATGAAGCACATGTTACGCTGATTATATTCACTAACAAAGTCATGTGATCCATGGTAGCAGTTAGCACATGTGCACAAATTACATAAAGACAGCACAGATAATCTACATAGAGGAAATATATGTTTTAAATGCATTGTGCATAATTTGCATTGTTCTTTTAGATACATGAGCAACACAAATAACATAATTCTTAAGTCAGTAACTGCAAAATGATGAAAAGAAAATACAGTCAAAACTCTTCTCAAGGTATTAGTTTGGTCATTACTCTTATACTGGTACGCCAAATATAAGCGCACATAACTCAGTGTACAAACAGTGCAAAACAAGCCACTTCCCTCTCATCTACTGTAGTGAGTTGCAGTCTGGGGAAAGTTGATCCAGTTTGTTGTTGAGTTTATTAGTTAGGGGAAAATGAGTGGAAGGAAGAGCCTGTCTTTTGGGGTTAGCCATTACCCTAGCATAGAGGCTAGGTGGCTTTCCATGCACACTGCTTACGTCGCCCCCATTCAGCCAGCTGCTTCAGCCAATGCTGGGGTCTCAGACTGCAAACGAAGAGGCTCCGCTTCTCAGCTAATGCTGATTGCTTGTAGATGAAAGCTCCAGCAAAAGAGACACATGTATGAGACAAGATACTTTCATACATAAAACAACACTCAGAACTGTTTATACTGGGCTCAGAGAAGCACTGTGTGCTTTACATGTGCTCACCTTTGTTGTGGCATCTGTCTATTCTTTATTTCTGTTTTTACTATTTTACCCTATACAAAAATGTTAGATTTATTTGTTGTTTAAATGTGGTCCTTATTGAAAGTGAAGGGAGTCCCGAATAATATGCCATCGTTAATCTGAAAAAGATTTTATTTGAAGAAAAAAAAAATTCATGAATACACAATGTAGTGATGCATGCTGATACTGTGAGTAATCTTAATGTAACATGATGTAAATTCTTGGCCATACCTCCCACTGTTTGTACCCCAACGCTGCTCATATTTATTATATACTGAAGAAGAGACTGAGTTTGAGCTGGCAGTGGAGAGTCTGTGTGTTGTTGGTGGGATGCACTTGGGGGCCAAGGGTTTGCTCCCTGGATATATTTCTGGCAAAGGCCCTGATGGCATGACGAACAACCACATCCCGGAGGCCGACAGTGTTTAATTACCACCTCAGAAATAGACAGGAGGAAATTTAGGCTCAGACACCTCCAAGGCCACATATGCACACCAACTGTCCTTCCTTTTAATACCCTTTGTAGAAATCAAAAGGAGAACGAATCCATCTGGACCCCAGAGAAGAAAGGGGAAAGATTTAGTTTTTTATCCTCAGCCTTCTTTTGAGCTTGTGTACCTTGATCTCTGCCCTCTCTCAAAATGACAATCAAGTTTGTACTCTATACCAAGCGAACAATTTTTTCTAGCTCATAGCCTGAGCACAAGGTCACTACAAGCATCAGTATGGAGGTGTTACAATGCATAACAAAACCCATTGGTTGGCCTTTAGACATCTGCAACGTATGTCTTGTTGACAGTTCTAACAGCTGAAAACTCATAGTTTGTTCGCCAAACTGTACATAAGTCTGCTGCTAGCAAGTTTAACGCTGGAAGCCTATGCATCAAGTAAGACAGCGGTAAAAGGAGAAATATATTGCAACGGACTGTGGGATGAGCGATGGCAGCACAGCCAGCAACTCTGGCTGAATGTCCCAGGCAAGGTCATCTGCCCTCTATTGCATAAACATGTGCAATGTTGTGCTCGTTTTAAATCTCCTGCCTGGTTCAGTAAGTCCAAATTAGTAATAGGTGTTTATGCATGCTTTCAGATGGGCTACTTTATTCCTGGCCTCTGTATATCCTTCATGCTGCATGTCTTGGCTACTGTATGCCGCTTGAGAAAGAGGGCTGAGACTGGCAGAGCTCTTGACAGTCTTCATTATGGTTTTGGTGCCACCTCGTGCTCCTTGGAGGAGAACAAAAAGGAGAGAGAGGATGGAAGTGGCTGGGGAGGCAAACAGGTGCAGGCTGTAGATAGAGTGCAGTACTGGATGCCCTCCCTCAGAGTGATGATCTGGGGGAGAAATTGATGAAGCAGGACGTTGGATGTGGGTGTGGAAGAAAGGCAGGGTGCCACTGTGAGGTGCTTGGCAGAGGTCCTTGGCCTGATGCTTCTCCCCTCAGCTCTGTTCACCTGGCTCAGTCCCCCACCAGCTGGCATATGTTTGCCTGCTCAGTTATGACATGAAGGACGGGATGCTCTATAGGAGTCAGTGATGAGCGAATCTGATGGATCTGCTGATGCGGGTTGACTGCATATCTTCCGTTTACGGCAAACAATCCATCAAAATCAAGCACCAATGACACAAATAAGTCAGATGTACCAAAAGTCAGCAGCATGTTGGTGACTCATCACGTTATGATTCCAGAAAATAAGGGCATTCCCACAGCTCTCATCCATACTTGCTTTCAGGGGAACCTCTGGGGGAAGTCAAGGGAAGTTACTTCAGCTACGGCTGAAGAATTCATCAGTTTAATTTTGACAGACTGCAATTTTCAAATAACAAGAGCTGCAGTTTAAATTACATCCTACAGTAAAAAGGATTTGCAAATCATCGTATTCTGTTTTTATTTATGTTTCACACAACGTCCCAACTTCATTGAATTTGGGGTTGTACATTTAAAGTGAACTATAACCCAATAACACAGAGTATGTGAAAAGGCATTTTATAACAAACTGTTTTCAATCTTCAAGCCTCAAGCCTGAAAAAATTTATGTGTATATTTATTTTATATAAATAAAAATAATGTATGGCCAATAATGTGTGAGGCTGGGCGGCGGTTGCCCTGGGCCCCGCCCTTGAGGGGGCTCAAAGATGTGACCAAAAGTAAATTTTAGTTTCCAAAAAGGAAATTTTCTTAACAGAATTCTTTATTCTTAACAGCACTGATATACATGACAGAAAAAGTTGTCGCTTTTTGAGCAGATTTCAAGTCCTGTGCAGAAAAAAGGCTGTCATACCTCAACACACACACTAACCCACAAGAAACAATTAATCACAACTTCCACTCTTTTGCTTCTTTCTTTGAGTGAACTAATATCTTCAGCTTCAAATTCCAAAAGAAAGTGAGCTTCACAGTCAGCTTTAAACTCTGAATGTGACTATCAAGTTGAAGGGCTGAGAGAGTTTTATCCCTACACCTTTTCAGCAAGTAAGCTCTTGCATTGTGCAGAAACAAAGTTTGGGATAGTAGAGAGGAAGTCATTGAAAAAGAAATGGAAATAGAATCGAAGGCCCCTTGTACCTGAACATCCTGAGATAAAGACTAAGGAAGACATACACAGGAATTTAACCCTCTCATGTGACTCTTAAAACCTCGGATCAGAAAACGGCTGGACAAGTTCATCTCCAAACACATCTCCCAGTGGTGCCACCCTGTCTTTCTTGTGGTTCCTCAGCTGGACAGGGCTCTGCTGCATTCCTTTAGAAACCTGCGCACTTTTCTTTGCCTTATTAGTCAAGCGCAACAGAGATATCTTTTTGCCTGCTTGCACAATACAGAGGGTGGGCAAGGCTCGGTTTACCAATCTAAAAAGCATTTCAGTGTGTCTCCAAGCAGTCTCAAGGCACCAAGCAAATGGGAGTAGGAGAGCAATAGCTTTTGTGCCTGATTTTACTGGACCATGTCATTAAAACATCCTCACCTCCCTTCCTGAAGATGCAGAAAAGAACGCCTCAATTCTGTGGCTATTGACCTCCTTTCTTGGCAGCTCCATCAAGAAGCTGTGCTTTCTGGTATTGGGACTGTTTGCTCCCTCGAACTTGTTTTGTTCGTGATGTGTTGGATATAGCTCCAACTGAAACTGCTGAACTGGGTTAATCACATTACTAATGACCGTTTTATTCCTTTTTTTCTTTTCTTTCCTGTGTGGATTTTACTCTCAAGCGAATCCCCCCCATCAGCACTGTTAAAATGGCGGCCTCGGTGGCATCGCAACAAAAAGCAGAAATCCCATTTATAAATGCAAACGCATTTACAGATGCGGAAAAAAGCCACAGTAGCAAAAACAAAAGATTTTGTTTCTTCTGCAAATGAGGCAGAGAAAAGGATCAGTGCTCTAATCGCCAGAGCAGCACAGATCCAAGTGTGCCGAACTGAAAAAAAAACCAGACACAAGTTTCGATCCTTTGAGTTTTACGTTCCTCCGTGTTAGGAGTGCCGGAGTGCCTCGGTAGGAGAAACGGGTGCCACTATGACTTTAACAGAACTGGAAGTGACAAGGAAGTAGGATAGAGCATGTAGGTCACTGGGACGGGAGCTTCGTAGTCTGGTTATCAGTGTCGTTGGGATGAAACTGTTCTACCCTTCAAGTTTTCCAGCGTCTGTAGGACAGAGGGAGGAGGAGAAAGAGCAAAAATAGAAGCCTGTATGTCTAAAGCTGTTTCTGTCTCTTACTGTGAACAAAGGTCATACGTCTCTTCACTTATTTCAAGCCATAAATATCAGCCCTGTGTTTCTCTGATCACTCATTAACATGGGGCTGTCAAGTATTTGTTGCTGTTGATTATTTGTCTGTTCCATTACTACCGTAAAAAGACCAAGATGAATGTACTTCTGTCATTGAAGGGTGTGTCTGTGCACAAGACATCAAACATGAGTCAAACAACTGATTTTCCTGGCCGAAAGACTTGCATCCTGAGTCGAGTCACAAGTCACTGAAGCATGAACAGAGTCAAGTCATAAGTCAGCTAAGTGCAAGTCTGAGTCGAGTTATGAGTCAATTAAACACAAGTCCTAGTCGAGTCAGGGGTCAGGTAAGTGCAAGTCCTAGTATAGTCATATGTCAGTAAAGTGCAAGTCCTAGTCGAGTTGCAAGTCAGTTAAGCTCTACTCAAGTTATGAGTCTGTTAAGCAGAAGTCTGAGTCAAGTTCAGTCAGTTAAGCACAAGTCCTAGTAGAGTCATGTATCAATTAAGTGCAAGTCCTAGTTGAGTCGTGAATCAGTTAAGTGCGAGTCTGAGTCGAGCCACGAGTAAGGTCAACATGCGACTTGAGTCCGAGTTGTTGACTGCAGTCACCATCTCTGCTGTCTGCTCTTTGATTACTCATTAACATGGAACTGTCAAGTATTTCTTGCTATTGATTATTTGTCTGTTCTCTTATTCCAATATAAAGACCAAGATGAATGTACTTCTTCCATTAGAGTGCATGCCTGAACACAAAACACCGAACATGAGACAAACAACATATTTACTATTGATTTTCTAGTCCCGGTGTGCTGATGTGTGACTTTCTCCGTGTGAGAGCATATCAAGGGAAATGAACATGGCGTACCCAGATAATTGAACCTTCCACTAGTAGTGGTATTGACAACTAGAGCTCACTATCTCTCTCATGACGGACGCGCTCATGATATTTGTCTGTAACATCCCCCAGTGATGGTAATTTCACTAATGGTGTTTTGACGTCAATTGTAAGATACCTATGGACAAATCAATTAAATGTTTGCAGAGGTGCAAATGTATTCTGCATGTACCACAGCACTCAAAGCTGATTTATGAACATGTGTGCACAAAGACCTGAACATTAGGCCATGAACTCTTGAGGTGCAAAAATAAAGGAGGTGACAGTACAAATTAACAACATGGAGCGTTTTACTAATTGGAAGTATATACTTTAACCTGGAAAATGGTTTTAACAGCAAGGAAAAGGAGGCATTACTACTTTAATAATGGTCATAGCACTGAAGGCACATGAGAAGACACACAGAGTGATCAGATAAGAGCAATCAGATAATTCTTCTTCTGTTATTAAAGACAAGCTCCTCTTTTCATGTTTATAGCTTTAGAAATGCTAAGAATTCCACAAATTTCCATTTTCCTCTGTTTAGCAATTATATTGTCCTTGTCTTCTCAAGCCAGACTTTACCTCTGGGCTACACATAAGATCTTTTCCATATGGTAAACAAAACAAGTTTATTAAGGGCCCTTATTCTTCCTGCTGCCTGTGTTTTATTTTGTTGAGGTTCATTTATGATATTTATGTGGACTTAGGTACCAAAAACAACAAATCTTTATATTCATATTTCATTTTCCATCCTCTCTCTATCCCAATAAACATTAACAAGATTTGTTACTAAAAAAGAAATGGTCAAAAAAGCAATCCAGACTGAAACACTCCTAAACTGGTTTAGTCTAAATAAGCAGCTATAGATTATTGTATTGAATTGGTTTTAACGTGTTTAAAACACATTTTAGACATTTAACTGGCTAAAACTGAAATTCTTTTACTTTGAACGATCATTTTCCTTAATTATGTGTATTGGGTTAAAACAAATGAATGAATATCTGATTTTTATCACTAACAGATGTACATATATATATATATATATATATATATATCATAGCATTCTTGTAAAGATCTAAAGTCTGAATACTTAATTGGTTTAAATGTATATATAATATAATTGTATTGTATATTTTCTATGGACCTAAAATGTGATAAGATATTCATATAAGTCATAACAATAAATAAAGGGAACCCAGAAAGGAGTTAATCCTTTGGAGGGAAGCTATTTGTAGTGTATTAGGATAGCACAAAAGCAAACCTGACAGGTACTGACGACCATCGAAACACAATCCACTTATTACTATTTTGCGTCTATGGGTTTCTGTGTTTGGCAGCCTCTTCATCGCTACCCGACAGGAGCGAAGTGGCCTCATAAAAATGAATATTAGAGCGTGCAGGCGGGAGGATTGTCTGGAAGGCTATTCTCAGGTTCAGTGGTTCATTTGATGGAGGCTTTACCAAGCAAATAAATAAAAGATGTTTTGCTGTATCAGGTGCTTTTGGACAAATTAAACGCAATACAGTGGAACGGAACTTCCCGAGCAGCCCGTCTGCTCCTGCGGAGCCAGAGCTGGGCAAGCAGCGGCTAAGGGGTATTGCAGACAGTGTTAATGAAAAAAAAAAACAGGAAAATTCAGGTTGATGTGCTAATTTTGCTAATAAACTATTAAAGCTACTGGAGGCCAGTTAGCATTGGGCTAATTAGCTCTGATTAGCTTTAGCATTTTTGAGGGCACTGTGGCTTTAAGAAGGCCTTAGTCATTTATGCGTTTATGTGTTGTATTATTGATGGGTGCATTTGCTGAGCTGTATAATTTAAGCACATTCTCAGCAATAACCATAATATATCAATAGCAGCACTATAATAAATCAGTCACTGTAGCATGTTTATTGTACCTCCCATAGACCCCTGCATAAATGTGCTATTAACTCTGATGCTACCTTGATTCTTGCAAGCTGTTCTTTGTTAACCTGTACTCATTTACTGTAGGAGCCATGAAAAGAGGTTTCATTTTCCAAGGACACTGGCTCAGACCACAGCGCATGTAAAATGGAGCAAGTGGAGCACCTGCACCCCTACTTTTAATAGGAAGGGAGTGAACATGAACTTCGGCTACCTCACTTTCTTATTCGGACACAATATTCACTTTAGTACAAATTGCTGTTTGAGCATGAGTTTTGCAAAATAACATATTTAGTATAACTTTATTGATCTCCTCTAAAGTAAATCTGTCACTTGAGGCCGGTATATGGACCATTCCACTGGTTCAAACTGCAGTCCTACACTGAAAACAAACAAATAAATAAACAAATAAATAAACGTAAAAGTATTTTTATTTTATTTAAAACTAATGCATAAATGCAATATATTTACAAAATCATTCATTTCAACTTGGGTTGAATAATATATGTATATATATATATTTTTTTCAATGTTGTTTTGTAATAAAAATTTCCTTTTTATTTAAACTTTATTTTTAAAAAATGATTTTAAAAAATGTAAATGTAAAAATTGTAAAAAAAAAAAAAAAATATATATATATATATATATTAAATTAAATATAAATTATATATATATATGTTCTCCTCGTATCTGCGTGGGTTTCCTCCCACAGTCCAAAGACATGCAGTCAGGCCAATTGGACGTGCTACATTGACCGTAGGTGTGAGTGACTGTCTGTGTCTGTCTGTCTGCCCTGCGATGGACTGGCGACCTGTGCAGGGTGTATCCTGCTTTCTGTCCGATGACTGCTGGGATAGGCTCCAGCCCCCTGCTGCGACCCTGAGGGAGAAGCGGCTTAGAAAATGGATGGATGGATTTTTAAAAATGCTGAGTCATGTTTTCACATCATTACCGAAACACGAGTTTTGGTCCAACTAATACTTTATTTTTGCATTTTCAATGTTTCCTTTCAGATTCTTTTTAAAGTTGAAAGATTTAGATTCATCATGTGTTTAATTTTTAAATTAAACAACTATTCAGCATCCAAAAATGCTGTTTCACATTTTCATGTCACTACCGAAACACAGAATTTTAGTTCATAGGTGGAGCCTTATATTTTATATATTTTATATTATATCCACACCCCTGCATTTTAGCACAGGAAGTGAGACTGCATTCTTGTCCCTAATGTCCTCAGTGGAGAGCTAGATCCCACTGTTTTAAAGTAAATTTGTCCTAAAATCTGAAAATGTCTAACATTAAGAATTGTAAATACCAAAACATATTTTCCAAAACAAAATTTCCAAAATTTTTAAACATAAAAGTAAACTAAAATTTTTTGTGCTTCAATAAAAATATTCTAATTTGATGTGTGCAAAACTGTTCAAAGCTGTGTTTCTAGTCATGTACTGGATAGAGGTTTTCAGTTATGCTCAAAATAAGTTAAAATGGTCACTACTGAAACAGCCGGAATACTTAATTGTTTATTTTATTTTTTTTCTGCTGTGGAACTACATGTCAAAGTAAATCAGTAGAAGAGCCCATATGTATCATGTACATTACAGAAGTTTTCATTAAAATGAAGCAGATGAACAGCTGATTCTACTTTTTTAATCACCTCCTATATCCAACAATTGATCTAGGAGGTGATATAGGAGGTGGGTGTGAATGTAAACCTGCAGCCACATCAGATTTTCTGGGTGAGATTCGTGACCCCTGAAACTAACAAAACTAAGAAAATCTTCAGGACCAAGCTTGGTCAGCACCTCATACTTGTAGCTCATACTTTCCTATGCACAGTTTGAGTTAACCATCGTCTAACTGTTCTTCACCACTGTCGGCTGAATATATTTGGTTGCTGACACCGAGGTGTGCGGAGAAATGCACCAATATGGTAGGAATACTTGATAAAAGGACTTGAGAAAATAGATACCAGCAGGATATTGTACATAGCATTTGATGTTAATGATTGACACAAAAGCTAGACCTGAAAGTCGGGACGCTGCACTGTAAGCACAGTTCCGAATTTTTTCAAGTCTTCAAAAGTTCACTGAAATCTCTCCATTTCTTAGAACCCCCTCCTTCTACACATCCTTTAAGCCAGCCTAAGCCTGCAGTGTGATGGTTTTCGCTCGAAAATACAAACCGTTCATCTCTGTTTTGTCAAATCACTTCTGACAGGCGTTCTGGACTGCTCGGCAGGCGCAGCGAAAAGTTGGAAGGAGTCACCAGGGACCCAGATCAGATGCTACCTCTTCCCCCTCCCCCTGCTCCCTGGGGTCCCGTAGCTGTCTGCTGAGCCTTTTTATTGTTTTTTCCACACTTTTTCTCTGCTCCTCAGCCCTCCTCCCTCTCCTCTGCGCTGCTCCGAGCGCTGCTCCTCTCTCGTTTGCCAGCTGTTATCTAGGTGCCCCAGTTTCTGGGAGATCCAGCCCTCTTCACCAAAACATGCACCACTCCTCCATACGCTCACCGCAAGACTCTGGTGATGCAGGAATCCAACTGGAGAAGTTTCTGTACTGACTGGGTGCAGGTTTTAGTGTATTCTGCTACTTGAAATTTAAAGTGGTACATGCATGTATAGAATAGTGTTGAGTAACCTTGAGGATGTAACCGTTGAGTTGAGCACTGGAGGAGCTGAACAGGACCTTCTTCACCACAAGAAATCTGAGCTGAAAACACAGTAGTTTTAATAGTTGCTACAACAACCTCTTCTCCTCTGATATAGGATGATATGTAAACTTGAGTCCGCCCAACTGTGATTAATTATTTCTGGGTTTGACAGTGACAAGCTGAAGGTATTTAATGCTTTTTTAATACAATGTGTTTCTTAGCACCCTGACTCACTTCTTGTTTCACTTTCTGCCTATAATATAGCTGTTCTCACCTCATGTCTGTCAGCTCATGCCTCTTGCATCACTCTTGCTCTCCAATGGTTCTCTACTTGGCAGCATATAATGTTAGCCATTAGAAAGTGGACCATAGGAGCAATGTTAGACAGATAAGCTAAGATAATAGTATTAAAAAACTGAGGCAGTTAGCTATCAGACAAATACTTACTGTGTCCTCAAAACAAAACCTAATATCTTGCCATTTATGCCTCTTCAGCTTGTCCTATGAACTGGATACCTAAAGAAAAATAAAGATGGTCTAGTCAACTAGACTTCTGGCTGTTATTCGTGCTATTCTGTGCTGAGCTGCGGGGGAGTTAGTGCCAGCGTTAGTGCGTACAGTCAGGTTCCTGGCTACTTGAGTAGCACTGAGTGGCAGTCCTCTCTTACTGCCTTACTATGTTTTCCTCTGGTTCTTCTTCACCTACAATACATTTAAAAAAGCTTTACCCAGTCAGCAGCATACATTGCAGAGCTGACAGGCCTGTTAACAGGTCTTTTTTTATACCAAACATGAGCAGATACCAAAGACCATAAAGCTTGAACTTTTGTTACTGGGCTGACGCCCATTGGAACCAATGGAAAAAGCATCTTTCCAATTTTCTGATGCCAGAGGTATTTTGTGGCAGTACAAAAACGCTTTTATATAACTGTAGAGGATCTGTCAGTATAGGCCCTGAAATTTGCTTCTCTTCTTCTTCTTTTGATGTCTAATATAAAATAACAAACCTCATAATTTAGAAGACTGTTCATTCACAAAGCAGGACAGATACTCGCATGCAATGTCAGAAAAATTACCAGAGTATAGACGAAGTAGAAGTGCTATACGATGATTTGAAAAGTATTTAGGAAAGCACGAATCCATCAAAAATGTACATACTGTTACACAAGGTATCACCCAATAGATTTGACCTGGAGCAAAATTCTCGCAAAGCAGATACCCCTGGGCAAACCCTCCAACCCTGAGCATCTCCCACTATGCTGTGAAAAAGACATCTTTTTGTGCAAGAATATGTCCTATATGTGCTTAGACATTTCAGCTCTTGATGGTGGGATGGGTTCAGCGTTTGACACTTCATTTTATAGATTCTACATAATTTGAATACACCGTAAAAAATGTGTTGGATTGAGTTGAATTGGGTTGGCCTGTTATTTAAATTTGATGAAATTCTGCTCTGTGCAGAGATGTGCAGAGTAGCCATAACCCATATTGAAGCAAAAACATTGTTTCTTCTGTGAAGTAAAAGTACAAAAAAACTATTTCAGTTCATTGTCCATCTGCTTGAGAGCAACTGGAATAGTCCTAGTGATATAGGTAATATAAACCACATAACATCCTCTTAGCAAACTCTTTAATCTTTACCTCTTTATACAATGTGAATGATATAAAAAAGAATGTTATGTTGATCAACACATCACCATAGCATTCTAATTCATGTTCTTGTGTGCTGATCAGTGACGTAATAGTGGTGCTTGGCGACTTTATCTTCACACGGAAGAGTAAAGAATTATCCATGGGCTTTAGCTGTAAGTGTTAGCAAACACAGAGGAGAACTTCTGATGATAGATGGAGCTCAAATGCTGCTTCTGAAATGTGTTGGACTCAGTAGTAGTTAGTAGTAATAGTAGACTCAGTTAGTAGAACATTAAGAGTCTGTAAATAAAAGTGAAGTCATTTTAGACGTTTACAGAATGATGAACAGAATAGATTCTAATATGACAGAGGAAGCTGTATGACATTAAGAATTGAGTTACTCTTTAAAACGATGGTTCTTCAAGGGTTCTTTAGTAAAGTGGATAGCTCTATTTAGATCCATTCGTTCCATAGCACCATTTCATATCCTTTGCATGGTGAAAAGGCTTCTTCAGTTTGATGGAAAATGTGCTGTAGATGGTTCAATATAGAACCTTTATTTTTATAAATGATTATATAGAACACCAAAAAGGTTCTGCTATTTTTATGAAACAAACTTGTAAAACTAGAAGAATCCCTTTTTAGTGCATCAATGGCACATTCTCCATATCTCAGAAGAACCATTTATGATGCAAAGAACCCTTTAATCACACAAAAGGTTCTTTGAGTGTTCATGAACACATTTCTTTATGAAAGAACCCTTGAATAACCTTGAATAATCTTTTTTAAGTGTACGGTGTCAAGCTTGTAACAAGAGAACTCTTTTGAGTGCTATATAGGACTCATTTTAAAAAGGTTCTATATAGAACCGTCCATAGCACATTTATGCACATTTCCATCAATCCGAAGAGCGCTTTCATAAGCCAAAGAACCTATTGATTTTTTTGGTGCTACATAGAGCCACTTTCAAAAATGTTCTATTTGGAACCATATTCAACACATTCTCCATTAATCTGAAGAACCATTTCATCATGCAGAGAACCACCTAAGCATGAAATGGTTGATGGTTCTAAATAGAACCACTTTCTTAACTAAAGGACCCTTGAAGAACCATTTTTTTAAGACTGTAAAATACAATTAACAGCCTCAACAGGCGATCATATCTGGAGGCACATGAGACAAATTACACCTCCAGGCTTCTAAAGGCATCTAAGTCATCACCAGTCTTTGTACTTCTTAGTATCAGATGGAAGAGAAGATCAGTGGTGCTGTCCGTCCCTGCTGCGCTGGGAGGAGTGATTGGAAGTCTGTTTCTCGCTGTGCCAGATCCCACTGCTATCTGTTATCTGCGTGCTCATCCATGAGGAACAAAATGTGTGTGCTGGGCTTTAAAGCAGCTCAGTTCTAAACATAAATTTCATAAGAGCGTCAGTGAAAGGCCTGGCCATGCGCTGCTGCTGAGATGGCGTCACAAAGCAGCTCAGACGCACACCATTGACTCGTTCATCCCTGTGATTTAAACAGCTCTAGCAGGAGAGGAGAGAGAGGAATCGGGGGGTCATATGGAGGGCTAAATATATCTTGGCTCAAGACACACACACTCAAACAGAGCTCCATGATACTGGTGCAAGCTTTTATCTTTTAGCTTGGCTGGATGGTGAACTTCAAGATCAACTGAATGACCACTATAACATAAATAAGCCTTCAACTTGGCACTAATGTTGGAATTGAGCTTGCAGTGGGAGGGGGCGGGCTCAACTGAAATATAGCGCTGGGCAAAGTTTTAAAAAGCTATTCATCTGGTCAGTAAGCAGTATTTACTTATAGTAAATGTAGTGATTTGAAATAGGTAAATGTATTTGGCTGAGGGCGTCCAGGAGAAATCTAGAACCATACCCAAAACTTTGTCCGTATAAATTGCTTACGTCTGAACTGCTTTGGCTATTTCTGTATGTTTGTATTGAACTATTGAAGTTATGTTTATGTTTTTGTTTGTTTATTATATGTTTTTTTTAAAAGTAAATTTGCCCAAATAAAGGGCTTTAAACAGTTTGCTTAGGTGCCGAAGACTTTTGCACGGTATTGTTTTCCACAATCTGGACAAAAAATGTTACACTGTGCATAATAATAAAGTAATATTTCACAGTTCACTGTTGCTAACAAACGAAGCTCACTGTTCTGTATGTCAAATACTCCCTTCTGTCCATTTGTTAACCTATGAGACTTAGCAGATGTGTTTTTATTGATAAGGACATTCCCAGGCTATGGAGTTTTACTTATTTGTGAATCAGTAAACATTATCTATGCATGCAACATATGCAAAAAAAATTGAAAAAAAAAATGTGCACAAAAATTTTGTATGCTTGCTTGAAGGGGTGAGCAGTGGAACGGTATTACTGAATACATAAGATAAATGCAAAAAGAATAAAGTCACATGACCGATCACGTATTTCCATTTTTGCCCAGCAGGAGATGGCAGGTACATTTGAAGTGACAAAGTGACGAAGCTACCTGCCAAACCTTTATCTTATCAAAGAAAAATAACCTTATGGTGATATCAGATGGTAAACAAACATATAAAACCTGCAGCGGATTAGTGGACTAGTAGATTAGTATTTCTTATAGTCTTAAAATCACACCAAACAGCAATGAGGCATTACCCAACATTAAAGACTTCTCTCTAAACTCACCCCATAAAGTGTTTTTACGAATCAGACATATTATCTTACATTTTAGAGAGTTTTTTTGCTCAACTCTAGGGCTGATGGAAACTTAGACATATATTTTACGGTTGCCGATTTTGATGAAGTGACTGCAGTTAGATTTTCAGGTGGCTGAAATGAGATCATATGCATATCCATTTGAACCACAGACAATTCGTTAGCTGGTAGACCCAGGGCTGTAACTAGGAGCAAAATCTTTGTCCATTTTGCTGAAAAGTGATCAACACACACTGAATATTTGCATCACACCAACAATCACCGTCAGTTTTTACTTTCATTTTTTTTTCAATTCATCCATTTTTTATCCATTCACAGCTGGTATGTACCTTTTCTGTCTGTTTGTTCACTTGCATTCCCACCATTCTTCCATTGCTATTAATGCTATTAAATAGCCAGGTCCCACAGGCAGCCCCAAAGTTTTACTACAAACTTCTACAACCTAAGAATAGTTCAGCCAGTTTGCATTGTAGTCTGTGTAGTTAATGAATAATATACCCTCTACTGGAAGAAATTAATCTTAAAAGGCCCCATTAGGGCCTCTAGCACAAGCAATTAAATGGAGTAGGTGTATATGGTGAAAAGTCACGTATGTCCTGTAAGCAACTGGATACTAGATCAGTATTAATTATTTAATTATTTGTTATTTATTGATGTTAATACATGTTAAAATCTATTTGATTGTTTCACACTGATGTTATTCAGACCCCCCCAGCCCCCTTCTGTGTTTGGGTCTCTTTTCCTTCTTGGTTCTCACTAAACTGATTACTTGAAAAGCATACATTCACAAAAAGTTAGACAATGTTAGAAAAACCTGAGGTCTGCTGAGAACCAGCCATTTTCCAGGTAGTCTTGCCACTGTTTACATAGTGAATCTCATAAAACCCTTCAACGAGCTATGACACAAAAGCACAAAAATACCAGAAAAATACTGTAAACATGCCATAAACACAGCATGATAAACTAAATGAAATCAGATGAGATGTTATGTTGATGGAGTGACATTTGATAATTGAAAGTGTTTCACCAGTCAAATAAATGAAAAATGAACACTAACACATATTTCATATTAACATTTCAGTTCAGTTTCTTTTTTCTTTTTTTCTTTTTTTTTTTACAAAATAGGCCTACCGCTCATTTCCAGTTTCTGTTTTTATTCCTCAAGGAGGTTTAAAGCCCTGTTTGTGAGAGGTATGTAAGAGGTCAGTGTTTAATTGGACTAAGGAGCTACTTGCAGTTTGGCATTTGGCATATCACAATGATAGGAGCACTTTCACACCTCCAGCTTCTGACATACAGCTAGACAGAACGGTGCTGATTGATTGTGTCCCCAGTGACTATTTCAAGGACAGTTCAGATGTTTACATGTCAGGTTATGTTAAACTGCATACTAGAACACATACGATGATGGGCTCTGTCATATCAAATGTATTTACTGTCTATGGTTGGGAAACCTATGAATCAAGTGCTTTACATATCACATTATAAAAACAAGGTTTTTCCCACATTAAACTACACAGTAGTAAAGCCTGTTTTGAGCAATAAATAATTCTATTCAGAATTCAGAAAGTTCAGAAATGCCACATTTTCTTTTTCCTTTAAATGAAAACATTTATATCACAGATCTTAATGAGTAAGCAGTCAATAGTTCAAACTATAGAGAACTAAACAGAAATCCATTTCTGAAATTATTTAACTTTTCCATGGACAAAAGGATAAAGCATTGTCATGAATGATAAATGAGTCTGAATTGTTTTTCTCTCCAGGAAAATGCTATTTTCCAAAGTGCAATAAAAAGGTTATACTTTAGTGCTGTGGGTTCTTTGTCAGGTCAGAAAATATTTGAGACAGAACAAAATCAAGGTTGGCTTGAACGCTGCAAGAACAATGCTCCACTCCTATTGGGTATCTGTCGAGAAGTAACTAAGTACAGCAAACCTTCAGATGCAGAAACCCTCAGCATTCTCACATAAGCCTTGAAAGTCTAATAGAAACTTCTGCAATGTGTTAGAATGCAGCAGTAGTTTTCAGTTTCTTTCAGTCTTTCAGTCTCATTTTACACTTTTTGTTCAACTCCTCAGCAACTCTTCACCAGTCACTTGCAGGGCAGGTGCATTTGTATTATGGTGCAGTTTGCCTCATCAACTGAAAAGAAAATGGTCAACTTGGCTTTAGCCCAGAGACGTTGGCAGCGTTTCTGGGTATTGTTATTCTATGGCTTCTGCTATGCATAGTAGAGTCATAACCTGCACATGTAGATGCAGCAATGAACTATATTGACTGATAGGTTTTCTGAAGTATTCATGAGCCCTGAGCCCATGTGGCAATATTCATCAAAGAAGCATGTCTGTTTTTGATGCGGTACCTGATCACGGGCATGCAGTATTGGAAATCCCTAAAATCCTTGCAGTTGTGCATTGAGAAGCATTGTTCTTAAACTGCTGGAGTATTCGCTCACACAGTTTCTTGGTAAAGCTTGAACCATCCTTGAGACTGAGCCTTTCATGAAGGCTCCTTTTATACTCTGTCATGATAGCCTTACCTGCTACCTATCTACCTCTTTACTTGTGGAAAATTCAAAAACAGTCATTCCACAGCCTTCTTAATAAGCCAACTTTTTTGGAATGTTGGAATGTTTGGAATTTGGAAACCTGAATCTGATTAAATCGTTCTCCTTTCTCCTGATTTTAATCAAATATCTGTAAAACACAGTTAGCAAATGACTGCTTTCTGCTTTTATTTTCATTCCAGCTACTGTTCCAAGTTTTTGGGAAATGGATTTATACAGTAATGCGCAAAAGTTTGGGCAACAAATATTGGGTGCCTATATTGGGTAAAAAAATAAAACATATATTGTGGCCTGTGCATAAGCATATGGCACAAATTTATAATTTATGTTTGACTTTTTCTATATATTAAACTCAAACAAATAATTAGAAACTCGTTAAATATGAAGAAAAATATGAAAGTCAACCAAGCATAATTTTACCAGGGTTATACAGAATTTATTGTATTATAAGTAAACGCCACTACTTTTGCACAGGCCATATTTTGTTATTTTCCTTCTCCAACATGTTAAATTCAATTCTATTTACTCATTACTTTACGTTATTCTACCAAGAATTCTACCAATCATAGTCAACATCATGTAAAAGGTCTCTCAGTATCTCTGCCTAGATATATTCTCAGTGGTATATTTGCACCATCCATGTCTCAGCTTTGCCAAGCCTGCTGTGTCAAGCAGAATTCCCCCTGATGTGCTGCGTTCCTTACAGTTGCCTGCGGCACTTGGGAAAAGAGCTGAACGCTGAAAGGGATGGCAGCTTCTCCTGACATTTCAGTTCTTAAACATTTGTAGTGCTGAGACTCTTTTCAATAAAGTATCTCACTAAAAAGAATAAGGCTTGGCATGTGTATAGAAAATTATATGTGACTACTTTCAAATATTAGGCTTATTATTCCCTAAGTGGGCCTCTAACTGATGGCAAGCTGCTTAAACCTTTGCTTGGCTCATAAACAATTAGCCTTTAGCTTGAGTCTTTCCCTGGAAACCAACCAACACAATAAAGGCAAATGGAAGGCCAGTGTCGCTCGGTCCTTTATTAAATAAATTGAGAATGTGACCTCCATTGACACGTTTCCGAAGAGCTCTCCAGCTCATGGTTGCAACTGTGGGGTTTTAGTGCTAGTACTAGCTGTTAGTCATGCTCTGCAAGGAGCATAGCTTTGCTCTGTACCCTAAGGGGATGTCCACTAGTGCAGTGACCCTTCAGCAATGTCTTAGGAGGGCTGGACCCCCATGTCCAGTCAATGCTTGCTCAGCAGGAGAACAAAGCTTGACACATGTTCAGGCCATGACCGACCCTAGCCCTCAGGGTGCTAGCGCTACAGCTGAATAGCATGAATCAGCCAATGAGGGAAACGCAGCATGACTTCAGCCTTAATAATGCTAAAAACATAATTACATGCTGGTGTATTACACTCCTACTGCAAGACTGGTGTTTTATTTGACCTATATATCTACACAAAAGGTTACTATGAAAAAATACAGCCCTCAAGACACAGGCAAATAGAAACGTCACAATACCTGACGATGCATGTGTGTTGTGATATTTCGTTT
Organism: Pygocentrus nattereri; assembly: GCF_015220715.1. Lineage (NCBI taxonomy): Eukaryota > Metazoa > Chordata > Actinopteri > Characiformes > Serrasalmidae > Pygocentrus > Pygocentrus nattereri. Next base: position 26,311,526 of record NC_051226.1, on the reverse strand, counting down.
TTTTTGAAAGTTGGAACAGATGTCTGCATGTTCTCCCCGTGTCTGTGTGGGTTTCCTCCGGGTTCTCCGGTTTCCTCCCACAGACCAAAGACATGCAGCCAGGCCAATTGGACATGCTAAATTGCCCCTGGGTGTGAGTGACTGTCTGTGTCTGTCTGTCTGCCCTGCGGTGGACTGGCGACCTGTCCAGGGCGTATCCTGCCTTCCGCCCCGAAGACTGCTGGGATAGGCTCCAGCACCCCCCCGCGACCCTGACGGAGAAGCGGCTTAGAAAATGGATGGATGGATGGATGGATATATATTCTAGGATGTCCTTTTATTTTTAATAAGCTTTGTTTAGCAACTAAAATAAATTACTGTTCAAATGATTTAAAGTGAACAATTTATAGTTAAACAGATTCAAACTGAACAATACACTAATCAGCTGCAGTAACACTGACATGGTGGTGGTGTGTTAGAGTGTGTTGTGCTGGTATGAATGGATCAGACACAGCAGTGTTGCTGGAGTTTTTAAATACTGTGTCCACTCACTGTCCACTCTATAAGATAATCCTACCTTGTCTGTCTACCTTGTATATGTAAAGTCTTTGTAGATGTAAAGTAGCTCATCCGCTGCTGCACAGTTTGTGTTGGGCATCTTCAAGTCCTTCATCAGTGCTCACAGGACGCTGCCCACAGGACGCTGTTGGCTGGATATTTTTGGTTGGTGGACTATTCTCAGTCCAGCAGTGACACTGAGGTGTTTAAAACTCCAGAAGCACTGCTGTGTCTGATCCACTCAGATCAGCGCAACACACACTAGCACACCAGCAACACATCAGTGTTACCGCAGTGCTCAGAAAGACCCACCACCCAAATAGTAACTGCTCTATGAGGGTCCATGGGGGTCCTGACCACTGAAGAACAGGGTAAAAGGGGGCTAACAAAGTATGCAGAGAAACAGATGGATTACAGTCTGTAACTGTAGAACTGCAAAGTGCACCTATATAGTATGTGAAGCTGATAAAATGGACAAGGAGATGTTTTTTCCCAGCTTTTTCTTCAAATTTTCTGTTCCACCTTAAGTAAAGCAGTAGTTACATTCTGGCACCCAGACCATTGCCTAAATAATAATAATAATCTTCTTCTTCTTCTTTCGGCTGCTCCCTTTAGGGGTCACCACAGCGGATCATCTGCCTCCATCTTGCCCTATCCACTGCCTCCTCTACTTTTACACCAACCATCTCCATGTCCACCTTCACTACATCCATAAACCTTCTCTGAGATCTATCTCTTCTCCTTCTACCCGGCAGCTCCATCTCCAACATTCTTTGACCAATATATCCACTATTCCTCCTCAACACATGTCCAAACCATCTCAACCTGGCCTCTCTGGCTTTATCTCCAAACTGCTCCACCTTCACTGTCCCTCTGATCTGCTCATTTCTAATCTTGTCCATCCTTGTCACTCCCAACGAAAATCTCAGCATCTTCATCTCCGCCACCTCCAGCTCAGCCTCCTGTCTTTTAGACAGAGCCACAGTCTCCAAACCATACATCATAGCAGGACGCACTACTGTCTTGTAAACCTTCCCTTTCACTCTTGCTGCTACTCTTCTGTCACACATCAGCCCTGACACTCGTCTCCACCCACCCCATCCTGCCTGCACCCTCTTCTTTACCTCTATTCTACACTGTCCATTGCTCTGGATGGTTGACCCAAGATATTTGAAGTCATCCACCTTTATGACCTCTAACCCTTTCATCTTCACCTTTCCACCTGCCTCCCTCTCATTCACACACATGTATTCCGTCTTGTCTCTACTGACCTTCATTCCTCTCCTCTCCAGTGCAAACCTCCACCTCTCCAGATTCTCTTCCACCTGCTCTCTACTCTCACCACAGATTACAATGTCATCTGCAAACATCAACTGTCAACCTTTCCATCACCATTGCAAACAAGAAGGGGCTCAAAGCTGATCCCTGATGGAACCCTACCTTCACCTTGAAACCATTTGTCACTCCAACTGCACACCTCACCACTGTCTCACTATCCTCATACATGTCCTGCACCACCCTAACATACTTTTCAGCTACACCTGACATCCTCATACAGTACCACAGTTCCTCTCTTGGCACCCTATCATATGCGTTCTCTAGATCCACAAAGACACAATGTAGCTCGTTCTGACCTACTCTGTACTTCTCTACCAACACTCTCAACGCAAAAATTGCATCTGTGGTACTCTTTCTGGGCATGAAACCAAACTGCTGCTCACTGATCTGAAACTCTCGCCTTAGCCTTGCTTCAACAACTCTTTCCCATACCTTCATGGTGTGGCTCATCAACTTTATACCTCTGTAGTTACTGCAGCTCTGCACATCACCCTTGTTCTTAAAAATGGGGACCAGTACACTACTTCTCCACTCATCAGGCATCCTCTCACTCTCCAGGATTTTGTTAAACAACCTGGTTAAAAAGTTTTCCTCAATAATTAGTTCTTCAAAGTACTCCTTCCATCTACTCAACACTCTCTGTTCACTCACTAGTACATTTCCCTCTCTATCCTTTATCAGCCTAACCTGCTGTACATCCTTTCCAGCTCTATCTCTCTATTTAGCCAAACGATACAAGTCCTTTACTCCTTCTTTACTGTCCAGCCTCTCATACAGCTCATCATAGGCCTGAGCCTTTGCCTTTGCCACCATTCTTTTCGCTATGCGACTAGCCTCACAGTACTCCTGCCTACTTCCTTCATCTCTCTAGTTATCCTACTTTTTCTTAGCTGCCTTCTTCTTCTGAATACTCTCCTGGACTTCCTCAATCCACCACCAACTTTCCTTGTCTCCTTTCCTCTGACCAGATGAAACACCCAACACATTTTTGCCAGTTTCTCTCACCACCTTAGCTGTAGTTTCCCAGTCCTCAGGTAGCTCCTCACTGCCCCCAAGGGCCTGTTGCAATTTTTCCCTGAACTGCCTGCAACCATCCTCCTCCTAGAGCTTCCTCTATCAAATCTTTGGCTCTGTCTTCACTCACTTCCTCTTCTTTGTTTCAAATCTCATTCTACAAACCACCCTATGCTGCCTTGCTACAATTTCCCCTGGTACCACTTTGCAATCTCCAATTTCCTTTAGGTGGCATCTCCTGCTAAGGATAAAATCCACCTGTGTGCACCTCCCTCCACTCTTGTATGTCACCCTGTGTTCTTCCCTCTTCTCAAAATACGTGTTCACCACAGCCATTTCCATTCTCTTTGCAAAATCTACAACCATCTGACCTTCTGCATTTCTGTCATTCACACCATACATACCCAGCACCTCTTCATCCCCTCTGTTCCCTTCACCAACATGTCCATTGAAGTCTGCACCAATCACCAATCTCTCCTCTCTAGGGACACCATCTACCACTTCATCCATCTTACTCCAAAATTCCTCTTTCTCCTCTAACTGACAACCAACCTGTGGTGCATATGAACTGACCACATTAAAAATTACACCATCAACCTCCAACTTCAGGCTCATGATCCTGTCTGACACTCTCTTTACATCCAGAACACTTTTCCCAAGCTGTTCCTTTAGGATTATCCCTACTCCATTTCTCTTCCTCTCTACACCATGATAGAACAGCTTGAATCCACCTCCAATGTTCCTGGCCTTGCTTCCTTTCCATCTGGTCTCCTGGACACACAGAATATCTACCTTCCTTCTCTCCATCATGTCTGCAAGCTCTCTGCCTTTACCAGTCATTGTCCCTATGTTCAGAGTCCCTACTCTAACATCCACACTCCTGCCTTTCCTTCTCTCTCGCTGCCGTCTAACCTGCCTTCCTCCTCTCCTCTTTGATGTTCTTTGACCTACAGTAGTCCAATTTCCACTGGCACCCTGCTGGTCAACAGCACCGGAGGCGGTCGTTGTTAACCCGGGCCTTGATCGTTATGATATGGTAATCATATCTATGATCTGCATGATAGTTTTGGCACAGGTTTTACGCCGGATGCCCTTCCTGACGCAACCCTCACCATTTATCTGGGCTTGGGACCGGCACCAGAAGTACACAAAGTACACCCCTAATGGCTGGTTTTAAATAATAATAATAATAACAAATTTTATTTGTAACACAATTTACATTTGAAGCAAATCTCAAAGTGCTATATAGTAGAAGCATCTCTATAAAATCAAAGAACTACTATAAAAACATCTTCTCATTCCATACTGCTGTTCCATTTAAGGTTGAACAGGAAATTCTAACAAGAAGCCAACTTCAGCTTCATTAAATTTCTCAAGTGAACTGTCTTATATATCCCATATACTCACCTCTATAACCAACAGACACTGCTGGAAATCGGAAAACATTACAGTAGTTACAGTCAGATACAAGAAGAAATAAGTGCAGAAATCAGTCTCTTGTTCATGTTAAGCTAAGCCTAACTCCAAGGCTAATGTCCATTGCCTTGAAAACAAAGAGGATTACTTCAAATTGCAACACATTATCACAGGAGGTGGTCAAGAATAGGCGCACAGCAGGAGGTGATTCAATTGAAACATGACTGAAACACCCCTGGCCCAGTTAGTCAGCCAAACAGGCTAACATCAGTGTGTTTTGCACTGTTTTTATGTGTTTTCTGGGTTTACTTGTAGCATAGAGGTATAATTATGCAACTTATTATATTACAAAATTACATTATGAAACTTAATGTTTTTAAAAAATCATTAAGAAGGAACATATGGAAAATTCAAACAATTGATAAATAATTAATGAAAAAAAGATAATTGCTTAATAATGGCTTGACAACCGATCAACTACTTGTTGCTATGCGTATTATGCTGTTAGCATACACTGTTGTTTTCAGGCTCTCTAATGGTCTGAATCTGTACTTCTTTGATATGTGCAGTTGTTCAGGGGTTTAGAAGTCTTAACGATACCCTTGATATTGTGACTTTACTTGTAAGAATAATAGCAACATATCATCATATTGTGAACCCCTGCAAGCTAGCATAGATATAGAGTTTTAACAACTTTAAACAAGCTAGACCTAAGCTTCATTTGGCAGCATGGCCCAATTCTCTTCCCAAAATTAGCCAAGTTAGCAATTTTGTCTATCATTTAAATTTTAATAAAACACTGGTCTATATTCTAAATAACTTGTTAAGTATGTGATGGAAATTTTTAAAATTAATTAAGTCAGATATTGATTAGTAATTTCATTGGACGGATTTCAAGAAGTACAAGATGGGCAGGCAGGCAAAATACAGACAAATTGGTTGACAACCAGTCATCAACATACAAAGGCAGGTAGAACTAATGAGGCATACTTGGACACATGGCTAAGAATTACATGCAAACTGCCAAGAACAAAACCAGAGACAACTGCCACATCAAGCAACAGGTGTTAGGGATAATAAAGGAGCAGAAGCAGAATATTCCAAGGAGATAAAGGAACAGCGTCCTGTGATTTTTAATCACAACATCCTGTGATTTTCACTACAAAGACTTACCTGTTTCTTTTGTCTTAATTCACACCAAAAAAGGGACCAAAAAATGGCTCTGTGATGCAGGTCAGCTCACAACGACCACATAAATAATCCGTTTTAAGAACCAACTTGTTCATGAACAACACATCACTAGTGCCCGCTATTCTGCCATCACTCTCTAGACATCTTTTTTGCTTTTGTCTGAGAAAAAGCATCTTTCTCCAACACACAAATCAATAGACAAGTCAAAAACTGTTAAGTTTGTAACATAAAAAGTGGCTTGGAATCAAGCTTGTCAGTGCTGAAACATCTACCCACCCAAGAGAGCTGACAAAGGAGAATCAGGTACAGTTTAGCCAATACTCTATTAGTTGGCTTAGCTTATTTTGCTAACGTTAGCGCTTGAAATTTACATGCTATGGTCAGGTATGATTAGGTTGGTCTGGCAAAGCCTTCTTGTTATTGTCTATGCATTTGTTGTATCACTTTCATGGATCGCAGGTTTGTGGTTGGAGCCACAAAACCTGGGAGGATAGTTTTTTGGGAGCAATTGCATGTTTGTTGTTTGTTCAGCATTCATGCCAACACATTTTTGATGAATGGTGGAATTTTTCCCACTCAGGTAACATAACATTTGACAATTAACACCATAGCAACCACCAGGGACATCATAGCTAGGTCATTGATTAGAGTAACATAGCAATGGCCTAGCAGTTCCCTAGAAATCACCTGGAATATCAATGTATTGGCCTTGAAACACCATCTAGGATCCCACTTAATGACAACTTAAGAGTGTTCACAAACCTTCCCCTTTTAATTGATAGAGTACTCTTAATTAAATTTTTGTCCAGTTCCCTGGACGGGTGAGCTGGATCCTCTCTGTGCAGAGTTCTTCCCATGTCTGAGTGGATTTCCTTCCAGGTACTCTGGTTTCCTCCCTCAGTCCAAAGATATGCAGTCATGCAAATTGGAGACGCTAAATTGACCCTAGGTGTGAGTGTGTGTGTGAATGTGTATGTCTGCCCTGTGATGGACTGGCGACCTTTCCAGGGGGTTTCCTGTCCACTGACTGTTCCAGCACCCCCATAAGCTAGGAGGGCAAGCAGCTTAGAAAATGTGTTGATTTGTCATTCTCATGCAAAGTCAGGGTGTGGAAGCATCTCTTGTAATCGACTCCACCACTTCCCATCACTTGGAATCGGAATCTACTCCAAAATTTGTGGAATCAAATAGCCCTTGCAGTATCACTTAAAAGCAACATTTCAACATATCACCCAGCCCTACAAACTGGCATAGATCTTGAGATAGGAACAAGAACAAACCACAAAAAAAAAAACTAAGAGTAAAATGGTCCCTGCACTCCAGGGATGACCTGCATAAGAACATTAAGTAGGGAACTTGCTCTCAAAGTGTGAGACTACAGTACTGTAATTGCATATTGATTGGTAAACACCACAGTTATTTGCAGAAGGCCAGCAGGTAATTTAACTGTCGTCATTCTACGGTCTACTAACAGCAGACCTCCCTGAGAGATGAGGACATTCCAGTAGATTCAGTGCATTGGTGCCTTGCCTATTCCAATGGTTTGCATTGGCAAATGCACTCAGCAGCCCCAGAATGCTCACAATCTGTTTGGGCTCATAAAATGGTAAACAAGCTGACGCTATTTGAGAGAAAGGAAGAAACAGGAAAGCTTTTTTGTGCCACTCCTGGCACAGAAGTGACCATTAGTGGTAAAATGTACTGAATTTTTTATATGCATGTCATTTGCTTACCTAAAGACCCTGTTAGTCTGTAGATGGTGACCATAAATCAACAACAATACCAGCAACAACAAAATACATACATCGGGATACAGTACTGGACGTAATATGCTGTAAAATACCACCATGTCTCCGCTTCACCCTAAGCTGCAGCAGTCACATGGTTTTAGCAATGTGCTGGGAATGTTAATGCTTAGCTCTCTGCCTATATCTTCACCCCCAACCCCTCAACATATTTCAGCAACCACGAGGGATTTTACACCAAAGGCTCTGGCAGCTAGCATGATTTGATTTATGATTGGCATGAACAAATTAGGATTTTGGAATTTGCATAGGATTCCTATAAGTGCTCAGGTTTCTGCAGGTAATCTCTGCACACAACCGTGATTTGTGGCCGGTGGGTGCTTCGCGATTCACCAGAAGATGTTGCTGTTGCTCTATGTCATTTTTTTCCACTCTGGCAGCCCCTCTCTCTCTCTCTCTCTCTCTCTCTCTAGGAGTTTTTTCTCCCCTGTGATGAAATGGGGAAGAAAATGAAAGTAAGAGGCTGTGGTGCATCGAGAGTTTCCCCCATTACTTTTCCTGGACGTTTGCTGACTGTTTGTTTTATTTGCCTGAATGGCAGGATTGGAGATTGGAGAAATGTGAGAATTGGTGCTTGGAAACGTCTCAAGAGATTCTACATCAATTCAGGTGAAGCAGATGTAATCTAGACAGAAGAACTGACTAGTTTTCTCTAATATGGAGTAAAGAGAGTGGTCTCTTTCTTCACAGGGGAGAATTCAGTGAGTGGTGTTACACCTCAAATGTAGCATATTAGTGTAACTAGCATAAAAGCAGTGACACGACAAATTAATTTAGATGTATGAGACCTCTGAGAGAAGGACAGATCACAGTCTGATGTAGGAAAGACTGCTCACTGCAGAAGGATATGTGTGTAATTAACAGCAGATAGAGGAAATATAGCACTCATGAAGGTGAAGTATATATATGCTCCCTGTATGTTCCACAGTATAGATAGAATGTACTGTAGGGTTTTTTTATTTTTATGGGATCTGCACTCTAATGGGGCCACAAAGGGTCTGAGCAGTTATCGATTTTCAGTTTTACCTACATTTGGTTCCCGAAATAACCATGTTTGGAAAAGAGATTGATGAGTGTTATGAACATTTTAAAGGTTTAATGAAAGAACCTTTACATAGTAACCACATACTTTGTAAGTATGAAGATCCTTTTAAATCCTTATAAATCCTTTTAAAGAAGCTTCACATATTATAAACATTTTTTTAAGCATAGAAGAACCACATGTGGTACCCTAAAGAACCATGTCAAAAATGATTTGTGTGTGTGTAAAGAACCTTTTAAAGATTTCAAGAACCTTCATACAAAACATTTTTTAAACAGTGCCACAAAGGGTTCTTTGAGCAAACTAAAGAAAACTACTTTTGGTTCCCTAAAAAAATTGGAAAAATAGATTTGCATATGAAGAACCTCTTAAAGTTGTATGTAATATAAAGGTTCTAAACTTTAATAAACGCCATAAAAGATTATTTTGATCAGTGCCATAGAAGAACCACTTGTGATTCCATAAAGAACCATCTTTGAAAAAAGAAAATTGCGAGTATGAAGAGACATTTAAAGGTTTAAGAACCTTCACATAATGTAAATGTTCCACATTCTTTGTGCAATGCCATAGACCAACCACATTTAGTTCCCATAACCATGTTTGAAAAAAGAGATACTTTGTAAGTATGAAGAGCCTTTTTAAGGTATCAGAAGCATTTGCATAAAATAAATGTTCTACAGTCTTAAGAAAAAAGTGCCACAAGTGGTTCTTTGAGCAATGTCATAGAAGAACCCCTTTGGCTCCCTAAATGTTTGAACCAATTTAAGGTTCCTAGAACTTCTCTATTGTGTGAAGGCTCTTTAACCTTTTTAAATGTTTTTTAAAAGGTTCTCTAGGCTCACAAATCTATTGTTTAAGTCAATGGAGCCATTAAAAGTTTTTTTGTGGAAACCTAATATTTTATGGCACCACACAAAGAGCTCCTTCTGTCACCTTTATATTAAGCATGTGTACCAATATTTGAGTTCTTTCTAGAACCTGAACATTATGTGGAGGTTCTTTAAGGTTTAAATGTTCTCCACACTCTCAAAAATGGTTCTCTAAGAAAGTAGCAACTAAAAGGTTCTTTACTGAACCAATAGTGGTTCTTCAATGGCACAGCAAACCCTTTTTGCCTGTAGGGTTCTAGGAAAAATGATCCATTTGTATATAAAATTTGCATTATTCCAAAGTTAAACTTGAAAAAGGTCCTTCAGACTCACACATCTCACTTACAAAAGCTGTTCTTTGAAAAATGGTTCTTAAGGGAACCAAAAGTAGTTCTTCAATAGCATCTCTGCGCTTTTTAGCACCTTTATGTTTAAGAGCGTGGCCGTCAAGGATCTAACAGTTCTTAAAGTACTTTATTGGGTCAAACCACTGCAAGGTCAGGAGCATGCTATTTAAGGAACTTGAAGTGTGCTACTTGTAAACAACTGAAAAAATCTGTAATCAGGTCTTGTAGTTGCTAAAGGTAGGTTCTTTTGAAACTATCAAAAGGCCTTAATGACATGGAGAGTAATGAATTAATTAAGGGGAAAAAACAGATGTGTAAATCTGTCCCGCTAGCTCACGAATCTCTCTCTCGCGCCCGTCTTCAAAACCTGAATCAAAAAAAGCTGTGAAGTACAAAAAAGGGAACATTGCAGTCTATTCTTTTTAACATGCACATAAAGTGAAAATGTCAGCTGCTTACTTTAAGGTCAAAATATTCCAGCAAATTAAGCCAACTTCACAGACACTTCTGGGTGCTAAGCAGTAACATGGATTTTGCTTAGATCCGCGCAGATTTGTTGAAGTCAAAGTCATTATTTTTCTCCAAAAATGCTTAAGCATCATTCTGTGTGCCTCATGGGCTCTTAACGAATGTATCATTGCAACCAAGCCTTACTTACAGACTCAGTTTAAGTTTCGGAGAACAAATAAATGTGGTGTACGCGTATGAAGGCTGTGATTGGCACAGTAGGGCAGCTGAGGACAGGTGTCATGCATAGATACACATGAAGGAAGCCTGAGTGCAGGAACGACGAGGGTCCGAAGGCACTTGGCGGGTGTTTTTCGGAATGGGAATCAGTTTGGAATACTCAGCTGAGCATCAGTCATGCATGCGAAGCAGTCAGCGAGGAGAATGTGGCCCACTCATGCATGCTGTTCCTGAGGGAGTTGAGGAGCAGGAAGCAGGGGTCTGGGTGTGTATGTGTGTGTGCAGTGGGGGAGGTTGGGGGGATGGTACAAATAGAGATAAGCTGGAGGGACTTCAAGTATTCCGACAATGGAATTGCTACCCAGGAGAGCAGTGTCATTAGGATCGTTCTCTTCCCTCATGAGCCGCACCGCCTAAGTGTAATCTGCATTACCAAAAGCCATGACAACGGCCTAATGATCCGATAAGAAATTAGTAATGAGCCCCGGCAGTTGTGACTTCTCTCTGTTTTGACTGCTGTAAGCTGGTCTACAGGAGTCCTGTGTAGATTTGTGGAATTTTCCTGAGAATTACACTTGGGTGAAGTTTGTTAAAATGGAGCAGGGAGGAAAGCAGGGAGTTTAATATATCAAGGATGGATACAGGAGATGTATGCCTAACAATGAGACTTTGTTAGCGCAACATACCAGCTACACCTACAGTACTGTGCAAAATTCAGGAACAACCATTCATTTATTTCATTTCCAGTCAATACAGCCATTCAGGTTACTCACTTTTCAGGTCAAAACTTAAAACCTACACTTATCCCCTTGAAATCACAGGCTTGTTACATACTGAGGCTTATTATGTAGAAACTACAGGGATTTGGAAGCAAACTGGTTGTGCTATTCTTGGGTTATAGAAGTGTGTAATAAACCTTTGGGCTCACCAGTGGGACCTGGCCATTTAAGGGTTTAACACTGACGTCTCAAGAACTAAAAATAATTTTACATTTTTCAGGATTTAGTGTGCTCACTCATTGTCTTTATTGTAGCTCCCATTCTTTTCTGGAGACTGGCTTTCAGGCTTTCAGAGAAATCTGCAGGGATATTTTTCCAGACCTCCAAAGTTCAGTCTTAGAAGTTGGTTGCATTTTCTGCTTCTTACAATCCAAGTAATCCCAAACACATTCAATGTTGTTGATGTCTGGGCTCTGGGAAGGCCAGGACATTGTTCTTAGAACACTAACATCTTGTATGTTATGCAACGTTATGAACACTGCCCTACAATCAATATACTATTTATTTCTTGTTTATTTCTTATTTACCTAACACTTTATTCAGAATGATCGTTTGTAAATGATTAATAAACTCTTAACAGAGTATCAGAAACATATCAACAACATATCAGTGAGGTAGCTGTAGTAAAACAGCTGAATACACTGATGTAAATATCTTGAAGATGTACTGCTGATACATTTTACTTACACTAAGCAAAACCTAACCTTACCCAACCTTACTTAAAACCTAGCCCTAACCCTGGTCCTAATTCTAACCATAACCTTAATCTCAACCCAAAACCTAATTCTAACCCTCGTATGTTTTTGAAATGTTACTTAGAGTCTATTGAGTACTTGTTTCATGTTTCAAGGACCACTCAAAATAAAGTGTCACCCTTGTTTATTCCAAAAACAGTTCGGAAAAGGTGTAATTTTTTACCATGTTAATTCAAGATACTCTCATAATAATTACATTACCACACTTCTGAATGCTACTTAAGGTCACTGATCTACCCATGAAGAATAGGTTTAAGCTTACTACTGAAACCAATACACATATTACACATACAACAATCCTTTCTTCAATTGTGGACTGAATGTGTGGCACGCATTAAGAACAGGTCCATTGAAAACCAGCCACCGCTGTTACTTCTTGGTTCCAAGACCAGTGATTCCTCTCTCTCTCTCCCTGCTTCCCTCCCTCCTTGTCAAGGACATTGCACAGCTGTAGTAATTTGCTCCATGAGGGACTCATGTCTTGTCCACAGGACTTCTGAGGTTTCTGCTCCACAAATAATCCAAGGTTTACTGTCTCTTGACAGCTACAAAGGAGGGGGCCCTGCTGTGGAAAAGACAAACGGCATGTTCTTCATGTTTTTTTCCACTGCATCTCACCTGTAATGGCTCAGGACATCAGCTTCCTCCATCGATCAAAGCCAGAGAACATCAAACCATGCCAGAAATCAGGTGCCTCAGCGGAGTGCATCATGGAGATGGACTTACAGAATGTTCAAGGTTCCCTCATTCCTTTTTAGAACCAATCTCTCCTAGCCTGAAGCACATGAATATTAGGACATGATAATTGCTCAGGAAAAGTGAGCAAGGAAGGCTGTGAGCACTTAAGAGCAATCTCCTTGCCAAATTAAGGAAGCCCCGAAAAGAAACTGCTGGCTATCACTCCCAGATAATGATCTGCCAGCGATTACGCTTTAAGTCACAAACTTCAAAATAATTGGGTGGAATGGCTGTAAGAGCAGGCGAGCAAATAAACAGCAACTTCAAGCTATTTGTCATCCACCACTTTGGCCAGTCTGGTTGGAGAAATGTTCTCCAGGCCCTGAGGGACCAATCAGAAATGTGAAGAGATACTGCATCACGGCGAAAGAGTGAATTAACAGGCAAAGACTGCGAGTGGCAATTTCTCCTTCCAAAAATGGAGAAATATCATCCCATCTGAATTAATAAGGACCTTTTCTCGTTGGAGATCAGCCATAATTGGGCTTTTGCAGCCCTGAAGATGTGGTCATGGCTGTGGATAGAAGTTAGCCAGGGGCCACAGATAACATATTCCTCACTTTTTGTGTGAGAGTCCACTTTTCATTTCGAATTAGGACTTCTTCCACTTCTCCTGCAGTCGTGGGCTGGAACACAGATCTGCAGCACTGTCTCTTAAATGAGTCGTCATGTTCTGAGGTTTAGGATCTCGTCCTGCTTGATGACGACACAGTGGCTATAATACGATTCAGCCGATAAATCTGACCCGACAAATCCGGGTCACTGTTTCTTGCAAGGAGATCCATGGAGCCACTGTTGGGACTTTGCTCTGAACCTGGGAGTCAACTGCTCCTCCTTATAGGAGTCGGACAAAAGAGGGTGCTGCAGGGAAGCCAAACAGAACACAGGCAGTTCGACACAGAACTTCTGGAAGAGAACTATAAGAGACAGTTATGGGTGCTGTTTTATACTGAACACTGAGCTACACAAGGTTCACTTCTGCAACTGAGATGTGTGAATGTGAGGAAACTTTGTAAAGTGTGAAAAATCTGCACGTAATGCCAAGGTATTATACCTATTGAAGGTTTCTCCTAGAACAACACATTACTGTACAAAAAGCAGAGACCACCAATTATTCATTTAGTTTCAATTAAGTACAAGTACAATAAGTACAAGTTGTTTGTGTGATATTTCTGTTGAGATTAGATATTAGCAAAACTTGAGTAATATGTACAGAGAAAAGGGGGCTTAACTGACATTCAACACTCATTTTTTAACCCCTTAAATAGCCAGGGCCTGCTGGTGAGCCCAAAGTTTTAATGCACACTTCTATAATCCAAGAATAGCTCAACCAGTTTGCATTGGAGTCCATGTAGTTACTAAATAATAAGCCTTAGTATGTAAGCCTGAGATTTTAAGCTGCTAATATGATATGTAAGTGATATTTATAATCTCTTTTTTTGTTTGTTTGTTTGTTTTCGAAAATTTCAGTTGAACCAAACTTCATTTTCTAATTGTATGATGACCTTGATCCACAATGATTCCTTTGGAGCATTGCTAAGGGGCTCTTTTCAATAGATCGTGCCTAGTTTGGGAGGAAGACCCATTCTGTTAAAGAAAGAAACATTTTCTTGAATGGGAATTTTTCAAATTTCAAAGTCACTGTTTACACATAAAAAACAAAACAAAACAATAGAGAATAATTAATATACCATAACAGGTAGTCTGACAAATGTTATGGACCACAATATAAGAATGTTCTGAATCTTCTTATAAATCTAAGTAAAAAAATTACTTAAGGAAGAAATTCACGGCTTTGTGGATTTATTTATTATATATTTAAATACGTGTAAACCTCTGTATTTGGTCTTGTGCCATATTTCAATGCATGTTATGTTGCTGGACTATATCGATAATGATATCAGTTGGATCGTATGTGAAGTTCCTCCACAAATACACAATCTCTTGCCAGTTGTTGTGAGACTGTTTTGCATATCCTATGTATGAATAGACAAGCGGGTGTACGTGTTCATTTGACTAGTTTTTTAATAACGTCTAAGCATGTACAATTAAGGGGAAAGGGGGTTCCATTTTCATGATAATGAAATGCAAACAAGACCCTTCTGCTCTAGTGTTTGAGCATGAAATTGAATATGATTGAACTTATTTTTTTTTACATTCTGCCCATGGTTCATCTCCAAAATTGAGGAACTGAGATCTGATGACTGGCTGATCATCAATCATATGCTATTGCAGTAAAGGTGGTGGTGGGGGTTCTTAAGCACAAGCTCTTCACAGCAGAAATGCTGATGTAGATCTATGCAATGTACAAATAATAACTGCATAAGCAGACTGAACCTACATTCCTACAACCTTGAATGTAAAGGTTCTTAAATGGTTCTTGACATGGACATAGGAAAGTACTGTTGAAGTTTATATTATGTAAAAGGTTCTTCAAACTTTAAAAAAGTTCTTAAAACGTTAAAAATTGTCCAGTATGATGAACAGAACTGTAGATGAAATGACTGAGAAAACTGTATGACATTTAGAATGGAGAACAATAAACATTCTGAATGCCCTGTATTCTGAAAAGTGGTGATCAAATCTTGAGGCAAATAACATCATGAAATGACAATGTACAGGTAATTACTGTATATTTTTTAATTTGATTGTTCATAATGTTCTTATATGCTATGAAATCTGTAGGAGGTGATAAAAAGTCTGACAAAACCTGTTAATTAACAGTATGTTTTCTTAGAGAAGGTAGAGATCAGTAAAATTACAGTGATTTAATTTTAGAAAACAAAGGCTTTTTCCTGTAAGTCAACAGTTTCACTAGTTCAGCTTTTCTGACATATGGCATTTTATCATAATAATAAATGTAGCAAGCATTAAATAAAAAAGAGGATCGAATAGAATTAATACATTTCATGTCTGTAAATCTACTATAGTAGTGCAAAAATACTGCTTATGTATTTTTTATTTACATGCATTTAACATTTTAAGTTCATGCTGAATAAAATCATATCAATTATTAACATGACATGGCATGTAGGACTTGAAGAATAAAAATGGTTCTTCTGTCCACTAAAAGGTTCTTTAGGGAACCAAAAGTGATTCTTCTATGTCATTGCTCCAATGAAACCTTTTGGCAGATTTATGACAAACACATAGCTTTTACTACCTTACTTGATTTTGACACCTTTTCCTATGTTACCCCACACTAAGAAAATGAAATTTGGCCTACTTCACCTCCATCCAATTATCGGCACCCCTCTTGCACCATCCGTAGAGAAACACTTCAAATATATTGGTCAGTGCATTTCTTATGCATAACAGCTATCAGTTTAAAAAGTTCACAAATGAGAATTTGACACATTTCCCATAACTTGGCCATTTGAGTTTGTCTGTGTAGTTTGAAGCAAGCCGCCTGCAGGGATTTAAAGTTATCTGTACAGTTGTATCGTTGGCCATCTTATTACTTTAAATGGATCGCTCTGCGTCACATTACCATAATTGATTTGCTTTAATGCTTTCGGTGAGGCTTGTGCAGATTGACAGGCTAATCAATTTAGGGTGGCTTGGGCAGGCTAAACAGAAAACTGTGTCACACATCATCCCTAAAGAGACGATATGATGTTAAATCAATGCAACCTGCACCACGGCATGACTACTTCTACTAATTGAATAGAAATGCATTAGTGCTAAAGTGACAAGTGCTTTCTTGTTGACTTCAATGAGGAAAACATCTGTCAAAACATCTGTATCACACAGCAAGTTGGTACTATTGGGTTTCATTAATGGTCCACTCCAAGTGCGTTGAATTAAAGGTGTACATCATTTGTACATGAAAAAAAATCAAAAATAAATTTATAACCACTGTTGTTACAGCTGTTGCACACATGCCTACTGATATTCTGTAGTAGTGCTGCAATAGTGTTTAAAATGAGGTTTTCCAGTATAAATACTAGGAAAATCCTCTTCTGATAATGTATCATGAAAGGTGAAGGAAATTGTAAAGACCTAGAACTGCTTTGGGGGGCAATTTTTGGGGGTGGGGAGCCAGTCAACTGTAAGTGCTATTATTGTGAAATGGAAGCATCTAAGAGCAACAGTAGTTGTTAGATCAATAGTTCTCCGAAGCATCAGACTGCAAAGGCAAGCATCTGGTGGATGGTGTAAAGCACACTGCCACTGGATTCTGGAGTGATGAATACAGGGCACATGTCAGGAGAATGCTACTTACTAGAAAGTACTGTGCCAACAGTAAATTTTGGTAGGGGACGGATAATCATCTGGGGCTGTTTTTCAGGGTTTTGTCTAGACTGATTACTTCTCATGAAGGATAATGTTAATGCTGCAATATTCAAAGATATTTTAGGCAATTATATGCTTTCAACATTATTGCAAAAGCTTGAGAAAGACCATTTCCTGTTTCTGCATGACTGTGCCCCTGTGCACAAAACAAGGTCCATAAAGACATGGTTTGAATAGTTTGGCACCGAGCAACTACAGTGGCCTGCACAGAGACCTGATCTCAACCCTAGTCAACACCTCTGGGATCACTTTGGATGTGAACCAGGCCTTCTCATCCAACATCAGAGCCATACTTCACAAATACTGAATGGGCATGTATTCCCATAGACATTCTTCAAAATCCTGTGGAGAGCCTTTCTACAAGAATTGATGCTGTTGTAGATGTAAATCCACATTAATGCCCAAGGTTTTGGAATGGGATACTCAACAAGTTCATATAATTGTGATGGTCAGGTGTTCACATACATATGGCTGTATGGATATAGCTCAGGGGCTAGGTTAGCAAGCAGGATTAATTGAAATCACAGGGATTCACAATGGCTATATGATGTATTGTGTAACACATGCTGAGTATGGCAGTGAGAGAACAAGAAGAATAAAAAAGGTGTAAAATTGTAAATTCTGCCAAACTGATTAGCCTGAGAAGATATAGTGCTGTGCTACAGAACATGCATAGCATGACAGATAACATTGCTCTGTTTAGACAATGCTGTCTTTCAATTTACTATTTTTTGGCAATGATGTTTTGTCCAAACATGTTTTATTCATATAGAAGCTATGTACGCATTTTAATCATCTGTTCAGTACATCAACTATTAAGTGTGATCAGGCCATTAAATATTTTCCTTTACAAACTTCAACTTTCCTCGGCTCCTGTAGAGCAATTTTTTTTGTTTTTGTCATATATATAATGCACTCGGTGCTCTCTTCAGGCGCTGTGCATGGTGTAGTTAAGTGTAAGGGAATTTTCTCATATATCACTTTGTTCACTGAAGCAGATCCTGTGCAATTTCCTAAAAGATAGAGGCAAGGCAAGGAACTGTCCATGGTGCTGAAAATATCCTGCCTCTGTACGCTGACACAGATAACACTAAGCATTTTGGAGAAAAATCATTCGAGGATACTTTTACGCATTGGTTCTCTCTGATAGGGTGACATTCTAACATGCTGCCGAAGTAAACCAGGATGAGATTTGAGAGAAAAATATAGCTCTTCTGCTACTTCACATTTCCAACCAGTTATTGCACTCTAACTTGTCTTCAATTGTTGAAGCCTCTATGGAAAAGTGCTCACATCTGGCCTTTCTATTCCAAATTTAGGCCAGTGCCGGACAAAAATTGGGCTGGAACATGGGTTTTACTTTATTTTGAGAGTCCGCTGTCTACAGATGCTTGTTAACACACTATCTGATGAAACTCAACTGATTGACAATTTTGTTTAAAGTGAAAGTTAAAGTTAGGGCAAGTTTTAGGTTAAGAATTAAATTAAATTAAATATATTACATTCAACTTAAAAGTTCACTTGCATCTAATTGATTCATAACTTACGCTATACTGTATTTCCAAAAGTATTTGCTCGTCTGCCTTCACATGCATATGAAATTGAGTGAGATCCGATTCTTAATCCATAAGGTTTCATGTGATGTCGCCCACCCTTCGCAGCTATAACAGCTTCAACTCTTCTAGAAAGGTGTTCCACATGGTTTAAGTGTGTTTATGGGAATTTTTGACCATTCTTTCAGATGCATTTTTGAAGTCAAAAACTGATGTTGGACGAGAAGGCCTGGCTTGCAGTCTCCACACTAATTCATCCCAAAGGTTCTATTGGGTTGAGGTCAGGACTCTGTGCAGGCCAGTCACATTCTTTCACGCCAAACTCGTTCATCCATGTCTTTATGGACCTTGCTTTGTGCACTGGTGCGCAGTCATGTTGGAACAGGAAGGGGCCATCCCCAAACTGTTCCCACAAAGTTGGAAGCATGAAATTGTTCAAAATCTCTTGGTCTGCTGAAGCATTAAGAGTTCCTTTCACTGGAACTAAGGGGCCGAGCCAAACTCCTGAAAAACAACCTCACACCATAATCCTCCCTCCACCAAACTTTACACTTGGCACAATGCAGTCAGACAAGTACCGTTCTCCTGGTAACCACCAAACCCAGACTTGTCCATCAGATTGCCAGATGGAGAGGCTTGATTCAGCACTCCAGAGGACACGTCTCCACTGCTCTGGAGTCCAGTGGCAGCGCTTTACATCACGGCATTTGCCGCTTTGCATTGTGCTTTGTGATGTAAGGCCTGGTTGCAGCTGCTTGGCCTTGGAAACTCATCCCATGAAGCTCTGTATGCTCTTCTTGAGTTCTTGTTCTGCAGCTTGACTTTGCCAAAAGTTGGCAACCTCTGCGCACTATGCACCTCAGCATCCACTGATCCTGCTCTGTCATTTTACCTGGTCTACCACTATGTGGCTCAGTTGCTGTCAGTGCCAATCACTTTGTTATAATACCACTGACAGTTGACTGTGGAATATTTAGAAGCGAGAAAAAATCACGACTGGACAGCATCCTATCACGTTACCACGCTGGAATTCACTGAGCTCCTGAGAGCGACCCATTCTTTCACATACGTGTATAGAAGCAGTCTGCATGCCTAGGTGCTTGGTTTTATACACCTGTGGCCATGGAAGTTATTGTAACACCTGAATTCAATGATTTGGATGCGTGAGTGAATACTTTTGGAAATACAGTGTATTACTAAAACATGCTGTTGTATGCCTTGGAGGGAATTCCACCAATTTCTCAAACTTTCTGGATAATTCAATTGTTAAGATGTAAACAAAGTCCTTCAGAGTCCTGAATGGTGCACTGTTAAGAAACTCACTGACTCTGAATACTTGGCAATAGAATTTCATTCTTGGGCAGTGTTCATAAGTTTACTTGACACCTAGGTGTAGCATTACTCATATAGCCAGGAACCACCAGCCCAGGCAGCCTTATAGCTGCAAAGTAGTGTTACTCAAGTAGACGATTCAAGTGGGCATGTAGTTTGGATATAGTGTCGTTTGAGCAGATGGCCCAGGCATTCATGTAGCTAGGACATAGCGTCACTCAAGTAGTCTGTCCAAGCAATTATGTAGCTACAGTTTATCATCACTCAACAGCTGGCTCAGGCAGCCACGTAGCAACAAAATAGCATCTCTTGAGTGGCCGGTTCAGACAGCCACATAGATACAGTGTAGCCTCACTCAAGCAGTCTGCACAGGTAGCCATGTAGCTATGATATAGCATTGCTAAAGCAGCCAGCCCAGACAGCCATGTAGTAACAATACAATATCGCTCAAGCAGCTATACCAGGCAGCCATGTAGTTACAATATAGCATCACTAAAGCTACGTGTATCATAGCTACGTGCCTGCCTGGACTTTTAGCTCCAATATAACATTGTTGAAGTGGCCAGCCCAGACAGGCACATAGCTAGAATATAGTGTCACTCAAGCGGCCAGCCCAGACAGTCATGTAGTAACGATATAATATCACTTAAGCAGCTATACCAGGCAGCCATGTAGCTACAATACAGCATCGCTAAAGCTATGTGTATTGTAGCTACATGCCTGCCTGGGCCGTTAGCTCCAATGTGACAATGTTGAAGTGGCCAGCCCATACAGGCACATAGCAAAGCAAATATTGACACTTTATTTACTCTCCAATACAACCAGTAAACAAACTTGTCTTCCAAGTTTTTAGATGTAGTTTTAAAATGGTAAAATAGTGATAAGCTATTTTGTCTTATAACACCATGCACATACTTCTTTACTAAGAATATGTTTTTAAAAAATGCCTAAAAAGGTGACATTCTAACATGGTGCTGAAGTAAAATATAGCCCTTCCACTGCTTAACAATCTCAACCAAGCTATAACTTGGCTTCACTCAGAACCGTATTTGAAAGCAGTTACATCTGGCCTGGCCATTCCAAATTTAGGCCAGAGCCATGAACAATTTCATGACAGAGAACAATTTCAGATCTCCACAACCCTAAGCTATGCAGCTTGAATATTTCAGTGTGTGACACACAGTGAATTAGAAAACATTTTCAATTATGAAGGAAGCTGGTCGCTGGGAAAAAAATGCTACCGTCATGTCAGGCCTCCTAATGCGAGCCCTGTATGACCATTTAGAACAGGTGCCAGACTTCGTTGGAGGCTTGTTAGCAAAGGCGTGCGCTGAACCTGGTGGCATTCCCAATCCTGTCATTTGGAGTTGTGACTGGCAGGTCTATTTATAGCATCTCCTGGCTTGGCGGAGAAAGATAGGTCCAGATGGCACCGCTGTCTTCATTTCCCAATCAAATTAACAGATTTCATCAGAGCTTGAAGCACCGCTGAGACCGAAGTATTGTCTCCCAAGTCTATAAACAAAATCAATTATTCACATAGAGAAAAGCTGTGTGAGACGGACATTCGCTCTGGGCTATTTAGAGCATTCAGAGGCCTTTCCGCAGCAGGATCACTATAGGTTTGCAATATTGTAAGTCGAGAATGTCTGATTACTTGTACTCTCTAAATGTGTGTACGCTGCACACACGGTACTGTGCAAAAGTCACAGACATCCCTTCTTGACAGCTACACACTTTTCTGAGATCTGAAGCAAGAGTGAAGTTTGATTTTCTCTTTAAGACCCCCTCTTAAAGTTGAAATCTTTAAGTACTGTTTCTTTGATGGTGGTCTATCAGGTCTTGTACGGTTGTTAGGATACAAGTTATACAGTATTTGAATAATTAATCATTTGTAATCAGTGGCTGTCTTGATTGGAAATTAAATAAATGAAGGGTGGTCTGACTTCTACATAGTGCTGTATAAAGACAACTCAATGGACTAACTTTGCCAACTTGGCAAAAAAAATAAAGACAATAAAAATGCTAACAGGTTCCTTGGGGAGGTACCACAGAAGAGCCACTTTTGGTTCCCTGAAGAACCTCTCAATAGACATTTCTTTAAAGGAATAGCTGCAACCTAATCTCTGCCTGCTTCATCTGTATCATATAGCCACTCAAAACACTTATCTGTACCTAGAAAACAAGAATAAATTGTCTAAAAAATAAATAAAAAATGTATAATAGAGGCCAAAGTGCAGATACTTCAGCTCAGGTTTTCTGTTTTATTTTACTGATCATTTGGAAACTTTTCTAAGTGATTATACGTGACTATGCCACAGATGTGGTATAGAGATAAGGCAAAAAGATGTCATATTATTGCAAGAATTTCATCATTAAATTATTAAGATCATTCACAGTTTTGTTTAAAGTAAAATCCAGCATTGCAAAGAAACTTATTTACTCTGATTTCTTTAAACTGGTGCATGGTCATAACTATCTATGAAGACACAAAAGTCAAAACCTCTGTAATTTCAGAAGGATTTTTTAAATACGTTTTTCCATTTATGAGAGTAAATGTGAAAACGACTCTGTTAATGTGGTAGCCTACTGAGAGGCATACCCACACTTATCACAGGCCTACACAATCAGAAAGCCATGGTTTTTAAGATAATGAAATTTGATGTGTTTTCTGTAAGCCCTCTCCTGCTGTCACAATATTATGGGCAATGAAAATCATTACACTGGCTGCCAAGATCTGCCTTGTGTTCTCAGCTCAGCAATCACTGTTTAGCACCCATTGCTATCCACTATTGCCTCGAGCCTTCATTTTGTTATCAGCGCCTGTCACATTTATAACTAGCATGATGACACTTAGGTCCTGTGTTGCATCTGAGGGTTTTATGAGATTCAAGATGGAAACAGTGACGAGACTCCCCAATCAGCAGTGACTGGTTCTCAACTGACTTCAGAACTGCTACGTTTTGGCCACAGACTTTACAGCCCACCACGTCTATCTCTGTATGAGATGCTCAGGCTACACAGGGTGACTTTTACTTTTTGAGAGGAGGTTTAAGCAGCACACACTATAGACTAACATACCACATAGCTATGATAAAAAATGAGTTTATGAGTGTAATTGAGGTTTTGCTTATAAAATGTAAACTACTTTATTGTTTTTTTAGTTTATTTTGCCCTCTAGTTTTATTACTGGCTAGGTTTGCATGCTTTAGTCTAATTCTACTATTGAACAGCTTAGTCTACAGGCTCTGTCATATACAATATTAACAATTAGATGAGAAATTAAAGCTGTGTCACCTATTTATTCTACAGTGAGCATGAGAACATTCAGTGTTAACTAGCATATTGATGGCAAAGTATCATATAACATTATTAATTTATCAGGTATATTATACTGTATTATGTCTGGATGCTAGAGAGAAAATGAGAAAGACTGCGAGAGGGAGAGATAGATTGATATGATTTAGTATAGGTATTAACATGTATTTTCATCTGGAAATGAAGATGTAAATAAATGTTTAAATGAATAAGTAAGTAAAATATCATAACAGTTATAGATGTGTATGAAAAAGCAACAATGATTTGGTGAAATTGGTGAATTGACAGTAAATTTTTGACAGTTAGTTTATACACTATGTGATGAAGGCCACTTTCCAGCAAAATGGACCTCAGTGAAATTTTCACTGTAATTACGGTCTTGAAGTTAACCAGGGATCCTAATGGCTACATGCCCATATAGCCATTGTAGTAATTATCCAGATATGACCAGTGAATCTACATGCGTCTTCTGAATTTCACTATATTTCCAAAAGTATTTGCTCATCTGCCTTCACACGCATATGAAAATGAGTGACTTCCCATTCTTAATCCGTAGGGTTTAATATGATGTCGGCCCACCCTTTACAGCTTCAACTCTTCTGGGAAGGCTTTCCACAAGGTTCAGGAGTGTGTTTATGGGAATTGTAGCCTTTCTTCCAGAAGCGCATTTGTGAGGTCAGACACTGATGTTAAACAAGAAGGCCTGGCTCACTGAATCTCCGCTCTAATTCACCCCAAAGGTGTTCTGTCAGGTTGAGGTCAGGACTCTGTGCAGCCCAGTCTAGTTCTTCCACACCAAACTCACTCATCCATGTCTTTATGGACCTTGCTTTGTGCACTGGTGTGCTGTCTTGTTGGATCAGGAAGCAGCCATCCCCAAACTGTTCCCACAAAGTTGGGAGCATGAAATTGTCCAAAAACTCTTGGTCTGCTGAAGCATTAAGATTTCCTTTCACTGGAACTATGGGGCCGAGCCCAACTCCTGAAAAACATCCCACACCGTTCCCTTGGCAGCCACCAAACCCAGACTCATCCATTGGATTGCCAGATGGAGAAGTGTGATTCGTCACTCCAGAGAACAGGTCTCCACAGCTCTAGAGGCCAGTAATGGTGCTTTACACCACTGCATTCAATGCCTTGCGTTACACTTGGTGATGTAAGGCTTGGATGCAGCTGCTCGGCCATGGAAACCCATTCCACGCTGTTCTTGAGCTAATCTGAAGGCCACATGAAATTTGGAGGTCTGTAGTGATTGACTCTGCAGAAAGTTGGCAACCTCTGCGCACTGTGCACCTCAGACCCCGCTCTGTCATTTTACGTGGCGTACCACTTTGTGGCTGAGTTGCTGTCATACCCAATCGCTTCCACTTTGTTATAATACCACTGACAGTTGACTGTGGAATATTTAGTAGCGAGGAAATTTCACGACTGGGAGACTGAATACTTTTGGTAATACAATGTGTGTATAAACACACACACACACACACACACACACACACACACACACACACACACACACACACATATATATATATATATATATATATATATATATATATATATATATATATATATATATATATATATATATATACACACATACACACACACACACACATTATATATATATTCCACCTACTTATCCTTTTGGGTCACAGAGGGTGCTGGAGCCTATCCCAGCATTCACTGGGCAGAAGGCAGAAAACACCCTGGACAGGTCACCTGTCCATTGCAGGGCAGGAACACAGACATACACATTCACACCTAGGGACAATTTAGTGTCCACTTGGCCTGACTGCATGTTTTTGCACTGTGGGAGGAAGCCAGAGCACCCAGAGGAAACTCACAGAGACACAGGGAGAAATTCCAAATGGAGAGGACCTTTGTCACCTGGTTGTGGAACAAAAAACCAGGTCTTTCTTGCTGCGAGACGACGGCACTACCCACTGCACCACCTATGTTTTAGGCCAACATTTTATCTCAAAACTATAGTAAATCAAAGTCTCAGGGTTCAGGCTGTGTGTTTGTAAATATTTTATAACTAATTCTTTAATTGAATGACTTTAAACATTAAACACTTCAGATGTCTGGCTCCTATCACTTCCATGATGAACAACTATTACTTATTAAGTTTCTCTAGAATTAATCATTTCACATCAAATCACTCTGAACTACATGTCTTAATAATTTGATTACACAGAATTGGTGGAATTCCCCTTTTAAATATTGGTGGAAGTCCCCTTTAAAGAACCAGTCATTGAATGTTTTTCTGTGAAGAGAACCTACAGTACAAAGGGCCCATATCCTACATTTTTCTTGTATTTTTTTCTTTTCTTCAAATTCACTTAGACATTTATGTGGTTTTATGTACCAAAACAGTCAATATTAATTTTTTACATGACTGCTTTACAACCTCTCTTTATCACTTAAACAGGCTCTTTTTGTAAGGAGTGAAAGTGTGAAACAGTTCTTACAACTTAGGCATGAGTGGATGAAGCTAAACTGCTGTAGGCTGAACATGAACAGCATATGCAGTGCATGAAATGGGTCCCATGTTGACTGGCTATCCTAGCGTTGGCCGCCTGCTAACTCAATCTCCATAGCAGAGCTGATGATAGCTTCAGTGACAGCAAAATGTCTGGTTTAACAGCTCATTTGGAAATGCTCTTTTCTAGTTTGGTAATTCAAACATTAACTAAGATCTTACACATCTCCTCTTGTGTCTTTGGTGTGAGAAATGAATAACAATTTCATCTTTCCACTAATTTCTTGGGACACTTGGCAAATTTTCAGATTTTTTCTGAGGTATCCCTGGTATAGTTACAGTTGCTATCCTATGAAGGACCAGCTGGGTCAAGCAGTTTGCTACAGTATCACCCTGAGGCAGACCAGTGCTGCATCTCTAGTTAATTAAGAATACCAAAGACAGAAGCTTGCTGTTTCATGGGTGAAGGCAGCCCAACAATGATCTTTCCCTGAATTTTTATCTGTCCTTATTGGACAGCATAATGTCATAATTTATTTGAAGGGGCACCCCAAAATTTTTAATTTGAGACATTTGGGGGGGTCCAAGAGTTTACATATCGAGTCCTTTACCAAGTAGCAGCTCCTGTGTTTCACACCCTGTATATATGTAAATGAGTTGGTTCCTGTTATTTCACAAACACACAGCTGTTTTTATAGCTTAGTTTATGTTATATTCACTGTATGGGCTCAGGGGTGAATGTACATTTTAAAACATTAACATTGTTTACATATTGCACTAAACTCTATTTCAAAAAAGAGAGACTTGTTTTTTCATGATAAGGAACACATATAAACTGTTTATACTACTGAATCTTAAATTGCAGTAATGACCAGTGGCTGAAACAGCTCTTTCCAGCTTCAAAACGCGCTCCTGAATTATCAGCACTTTGGTAGATAAAACATTTCTTATCTAGGTTAAGGGAAACAGTGTCTGATTGTGGTGTTTGAAACACAGGGAGTCAGAACTCTCTGTACTTTGGTAAACAACAGTGGTAGATGTGTTTTATCTCTGCCCCAGACGGGCTTGCGTTTGACAAAGTGTTTCAGCTCTCCAGTGATTGCTCTGAGCTTTGCTGATGCTATCACTTAAGAAATAATAACAGCGAAAGAGGAAAAGGCAGACGCTATTCGTGACACCTCTCTCGGCTCCGGAGCCCATCTGTGGTCTACTCTACGAAGTGGGGTGATGAACCCCAGAGTGGACACAACAACAGACACAGTTCTTATCCTGAGAGATTCATATGGAGCTGGCAATAACCGTATAGAAACACCATCTGGGCTCATACTGAGCCAAGGCAGAAAACCTAAAGAAAGACTAAATGGCTGCTGGGTGGAGAAAAAAGCAATTAAAGAATATAAATCCAATCTTCTGTTGAAGGGACTGTTGTTTGAAGGGTCAGCTGAGGTTACCTTGAAGGAATGACTCAAATTCCAGAGCTGTATTCATCTACAGTCTGAACTTGCTTTCTTGTTGGGAAGGGGGGAAAAAGGTTTACATGGATAGAGTAATGTGATAACCACTGGAATGAAACGAAGAAGCATTGAGGCGTGATCTGATGAAGAAAAGAAAGAATGATATGCCATTCAAGCACTGATCTTCCATGTACAAAAATATATATGTGTGTAAATACAAGGGCTCTCACTATTGATTGTATTGGTTATCATTTAGTGTTCAGTAGTAATTTAGTAATTGTGTATTCAGGGTTTTAAAAAAAGAGCAAACAATAAAAATCGGATTAATTGGATTTCTGCAGTTATCAGATTATTCTAATGGTCATGTAAACAGCATACTCCAATTCCATAGAATGAATAAGAAATCCGACAAACAGAGCTGGATTTTAGCTCAGTAATCAAATTTCTCAGTGCATGTATATCCTTACTCAGATTTCTTTCAGATTTCTCAGCCTGCACATGTGTGAAAAACAAATGCAGTACTGGAAATAAGCAAGAAGCATTGCTGTGAGATGGCAGCAAAACACTTTTGGAGTTACGCTGAAACCAACTACAGTCTTCTTCTGTGAGTTTATTGCCCACTTGCAAAGAAGAAATCCGATAGTTTTCCCATTATCTGATTACGCATGTGCATGTAAGCATGTTGATCAGACAACTGACAAAATCCAGAAAATTCAGGGCAGCGGACGCACACGCTGAGATAAGCGAGATATATTAAGTGCAAATCCAGGGTCGTGGTCAAAACAGTCCAGGTTCATATAGCCGATGCGGACAGATCCGGGGACAGACATGACAAAAACCAGAATAACCAGCAAACAGAGACATCAAACAAAGACCAATACAATGATACAAAGACTGGCAAACACAAGGGGCAAACACAGGGCTTAAATACACGGAACAATGAGGAACAGGTGAAAACAATCAGGGGCGGAGTTACAAAACCAAAACAGAAACACATGGACAGGACTGGGAGGGGCCAACCATGACATTAGTACTTCTAAGAAAAAACAATTCATAGGGCACTAGCAGCCATATTGTCCTTTCAGCAAAAAATCTAACCACCTAAAAATAAATCATTAATTAGAGAATACAACAAATCATAAAACAATATATAATGTCTTTTCCAGGCTTTAAATGCCTGTGTCTGAAGGAGAATAGCCATAAAATGTTCATTCTCATTTCGTGAGTTTTGAGATGTATATTTCAAACTGAAGGTCAAGCTCTAATAGTCATGTTTATATCATCAAAATATCAAAAATATATGAACCTATGAATCCTAGCTGACTAATTCAAACAATGAATAATTCCTTAGACTCACTAAAAGATTACAGATGGTGGAACTTTGATATGGAATATCTAAAGGAAAATGTTCCTAGAACTTAAAATCAAAGACAAATTTAGTTGGGTATTTCATGTATTTCATGAAATAATAAAAACAAAGACAATTCCGTTTGAAAAGTTACAAATTTGGTCGATTCTTGGCCAATGAATTTGAGAGTCCAATGCTTTTTTGAACATAACACCACTGCATGCATCCACATCAGAACTACAGAGCAGAGGTTTTTAAAGTACTTGTGAATATTCGGTTTAGGGAATGATTTGAGCAGGAGGGGTTGTATATATGGAATCTTGACTGTTTCTGTTAACAGGGGTGGAGGATGACGTGGTGCATATCTACCCAGAACTGGAGAAAGCATCCTTTTTTCAGGTTTATATTGTACAGTCCAGCAGTGAATGACCAGGTGTTCTTCAAGAAAAGCATCCAAGTATGTGCTCTGTTTAAGCAGGTTTAAACATTAGTCAGATTGCTTCTGGTTCTATCTGTGTCCTCAGCTGAGGCTGAACGAAGTTTCATTTTATATGCATTCATATAGTCACTGGCCGAGGATCGACCCCAACTCCCAGTGGAAGAAGAATCAGCTCTTTTGGAGTCGACACCCCATCACTAATATGAGTCCAAAATAACCAAATCCTTTCATGCTAGTCATCCTAAAAGGGTGTTTTTCCTCAGTGCTGTGTCAACTCAGTCATGAGTTGAATTCAGGAAACGTTCACTGAGTGAAAGTGCGGAGAACAGAATTACTTGACCACGAGGAGGGGTCGTATCCCCTGCGTCCCCCATATCTGCTGTGCCCTTCACCATGCCGTTAGTCAGCTGAATTAATGGTTCACAGCTAATGCTCGGAATGAATCACCCTCTTCTTTTCCTGTGTTAAAATGAGGCCGCTATCATATACCCGTGGTCTCTTTACACTGCCATAGGGGGCATATTTTAAAGGGGCTCATTCGCTGTTTCAATCTTAGGAATATGTTCTCTTAAAATTTGATAGCTACTGGGTACACAGGAGCAGCAAGGACTGTAACTACTGCCAAGGTTTTTAATAATAGAATGTTGGCTTCTGGCGTAAAGTTTATTAATGTCACTGTCTCAATAACTTCCACTTCCTTACCTCTATTTGCTCTTTTCTGAGGGAAAGAGAGCCGACTGAGTCTATTTGAGTGTGGTGTGCATCTGCCCGCAGGATCCAGGATCCAAATGATGTGTAGGTTTATGACCTGAGTGAATGTTTTATGAGGGCACCTATATGCTCTCCTTTACATCTTTCATCTATGTTATTCAAAGAGATTTCAGAATTAGAAGGACAATAGAAGCAGTATATTGAGTAATACTGGAATTTGGGCAGCACATAAACACAGTTTTTGGACCACATGAACTTGTACTATTTTCTGAAATATATATGAAGCTTGTAAAATACATTTGAAGCTTTTATCAAACATTAACATGCAATGTAAGCACAACCTGTACTTTAGTGCACACCAAAGACCTCAACCATGGTCCACAAAAAACTACATGTCCTGATCCACTGCCAAATGAACCTTGGTTCAGTTCACTGCTAGTGGAAACCTGTTTTTATGATGTTCTTTACTAAATGGGAGGATTTAACATCAGAGCATGCTTTCCTTTTTTGTTCAAATGATGGCAGATGTTAGAGTGACACCCACATATATAATCTGGTGCACTTTAGCACATTGCAGTGTGAAAATAGCTGAACCAAATGAAAAAGATACAATGTCACAAAAACTCTAGTGTGGACTGTATCAAACAAAGTGTAAAAACAGTCTTAGAATTCATATTTTTAAATATTTTGTGGACCGTAATTTGCAATACATTCATTTTAACGCTGCACTTTGTAACTTTGACAAACTTGGGCAATTGACAGCAAGAAACATGCGGAAGAATATTTTGTAACTTGGGTTATGCTGCAGCTGTGTATGCTTCACCACTAATAGCTGATAGCTATCTAACCTTACCACTCATTAAACAGCTGGATGAAACGTGGGCCCATTAGTCCTTCAGATATATATATTTAGGCAATGTTAGCCAAATACATTTTATACTAGTTCCATTTATGAAGGGAGACAGATGTCAACAGTGGAAATGATCTGAGGATTATTTATGGCTAGACTAGTTTATTAAATAATTGAGGATGAACTCTGAAGCAAAAAAGACACAGCCTAGCAAAGCACTCAACAGCTAATGTTAGCTATGCAGCTAAAACAACGTCACAATTACAAGGGTAACATTCCACAATGATAATAATCTGGCTGGCTATTTTCAGTAGCAAACTAGCAAACAACCTACATAACTACAGTCCAGCAATAAAAAGGCCAATTCAGCTTCACTCCTGAGTCTCTTCAGGTCAGAGCTGTTGCCACCTCTGAAAAGCCAAGCCATTGTTGATTCTGTTTATAGTTCAAGCTCTGCAGCTCTCCCTTTTAGCTTACTGGTGTTCTGATGACTACCTTCTAGGCCACTGAGGTTCTCAGACACCATTTAAAGTGGAACAGGACAATTAAAAAATTCAAAGAAGCTGGCCAATAACAAGCTGACTTCACCCTCATCTAAATAAGTAGTAATATTAAGCTGAGCCTGTGCTGAGTTAATATTGAAATCGCAATGAAACATTTGAAACACTGAGTTTCTACACAACAGCCTACTAAAGATATGCATGTGCTCAGTAGGACTTCTTGATGTGAAGGCCAGATTGTTAGAACCCCGGCTCTCTTTGGTTCCTTGTGTTTTTGCTTTAACCATGGGTTTGCCGTTCCGATGTCTCCATATTCAGCAATATCTTTCTTCTCCCTTTCACTAACTTTCAGGGCTGTACTGTTCAACTGTATGAGCAAGGCCCCCTCCAGCATTGCTCAGGCAACCAGCCCTTATCGAGCTGGACCTTCTTCTTGACCCCACACTCTGACTTTTGAATATTTTAGGCTTACAGGGAGCACTCACAGCAGCACAGCATATTTTAGCTGATTTTTTTCCATTGTCAGTAATGCCAATTCTTTCAGTTTTAACTTACAAATCTTGCATAGTGCAGCTTTAATATGATGTCCAATGATCCAATGTCCAAGATCAGTTAGCTAACTACATCAACTTTTCTTAGCTTATCTTAACAGCTTACTAAATTAGTCAGACTTTACAGTGCTCACATTTGCATTTAAAACATTCCATTTGAAGATCAATACTAATGCAGTATGTGTGCAACCCTTTGCATTCTATCAGGTTTGCTAAAAGACCACTCTTCAAACAAACATATTCTAATTGTTCAGTTTCTTTGCTTCGGGAGAGTGAATTTCATTTTAAACCTAATTAAGTGCGGAACAGTTGCTTTATTACCCAGAACCCAGCACTCCAAATGATTCATTTTAGTTCATACAAAAGGCATATGCTACGCTCAATTTACTGTATAAATTTATAGTTAGTCAAGACCCTTATTGTCATTTATGCAGCTCAACAGTAGTTGACACGTATATGCATATTGTGACATCTTGGCAAAGTAGGAGATGCGGAAATCATGATGCTTTAGATGAATGCCCTTTATTGAGTGCAGCAGCAGTGGAGAACCACCCCCTAGTGCTAACAAATGCAGGGCATAGCAATTCCGCTGCATGGTAGGCCCAAACCCCACTATCCCAACATAACACAGCACTAGTAACATGCAAACACTACTAAACCCACAACAACAACTTATTCACAGGTTTAAAATCTCTTGATTACTTCTATGCCTTGCCTGGCCACCTCCCACACGTCCATGGCCAAATGAGCCAGTAGCAGGACATAATAAAACAATTTGGCTGTGTTCTATTGTGGATGTTTTTTGTTATTTTGGGGAAATCTGTACAGAAAGATCCTTGGACTTTCCTTCTACTTTATGACTTTGCAGAATCAAAAAAGATCAGCCATAAGGCAAAAGTAAGAACAACACTATCCTGGTCAAATACTGAGAAAGAATTTCATGATTAACTGATGTCAGTGTGGAAACTCTTTCAGACTGCAGTCCTTTATTCTCTTATTTGTATTTTTAATGTGCATGTCACCTTCTCTTTTGCGAGTGTAACTGACTATCACTATAATTGATAATTATATTATTGGTATCTAATAGTAACTATTAACTACATTATTACTATTATGAAGAATTCTTTGAGCATATCTTCGGCTTTGAGAATATAGTTTTTATAATCTACATGCTTGGTGATCAAATATTGATCAGAAAAAAAGTTTACTAAAAGACAATCCTCAGCATCTAACATTGCACTAATTAACTTTAGTCAGACAAAATCAGTTTAACGTTTGACACAAAGAAACTTTCAATTATTTGTCCTTTATAAACTGTTGTTGTAAATAAGATCTTTAAGGAGTAATATCTAAGATGATGCAAGCTGTTGAATTCATAACCCACACTCCAAACAAATATGGGGTAAAATATCACCAGAAAGCTATGGTGTCCACCCCATCATAAGAAACAAAGAAATACATAGTCCCTCCTCCTCCCTCTTCAGTGTTCCCCCTTCTTACTAGTCTAGGAGAAACATTGCAAACAGCATCAAATTTCATATCTTTACTCGCCAAGATCTGTCATCAGCAGTGGAAACTATTGTTCTGCTTCTATTTATGTCACTCCTTTCCTTTGCTGCTGAACATGGCTTCTTATCAGAAGTGGGCAGTGGAGGTGTTAATGGTCACTTGCAGAGGATTTCAGCTTTTGTTGCATTTACTGTTCCTTCATTGGATACCTGTCCTTAAGTGGTCTAACCGGGGGTGGTACCTTCAACATAATTTACAAGAGGTTAGAATACACACTCAGGGCAGTGCCACTTCTTCATCCTCTCATGTTGGACTGATGGCAGACTCAATGCTACAGTGACTCACTATCACCTCTTGAGGTGCAAAGTGGTATCAACAGGTGTGATGTCTGTTGAGGCCTAGCTGGTTAGTATGCTAACTTCAGTAGACATCTCTGATACTTAGACGTCTTTGACATAACATCAAAACTATTATTTCTTTACATTCTGATGATAATTTTAGTTCATTACAAATTGCACCGTTCAGATTTGATGGATCTGATGAAGATCTAATGGATGATCTTCTGAATTTGACGAATCTGAGAAACCTCTCCATAATGGAAATGTTCCATACCAATTACAGTGTCTTCTTAGAACTGTTCATCCAAGCCAAGAAACATTCAGGACCTTTTATTTTTAATTGCGTGCTCAACGAGACATGGTATTGAATTCCATTTGCATTGAGTCATGCTCCAATCTCATGATGTAGCCTCTAGAGAGGAGTACTTAAGAGAGATTCCATTGTTTTTTCACTCCTACTATGATTGGCTCTCATGATTCAGTTTTGCTGATTGGGAACGAACGTGTGGTAATTCCATTTTGCCTCAGATGAGCCGGAAACCAGAGTTTGAGCAGCTCAGTCAGACAATGGAGCAGCTACCTTATGAGCTTCTAATTAGCCTAGTTAGTCTCAGGCCCCTGGCAGATGTGACGTTCTCTCCACAAGCCAATGTTCTTTTTTTCCCTCCAGCGTCCTTCCTGGTAAATTGGTCTATAAATGTACATTCCAGATTGGGCCAGATTTCTCATTAATATGCAAATGGACCAATAGTTAATACATTGATGTGATCTCTTAGATATGGGTGAAGAAAGGCCGGTGAGCATTGGCGCCAGCGTGTAATCAGAATTCTGGCCTTTAATTAAAAGTCCATGGCTGAAGTGTCTCCTAGAATAATCATTGCACCCAGTGGTGATAGTTAATCCAAAACGTGCTGACACTCTCCAGATCAAAGGTGTCTCTTAAAAAAAAACACAAAACCTCACATTATGCAAGATCTCTGGACACGCCTACACATTTTCCAAAATGTGTCCGGTGATAATTCTGAGAAATTATTTGCTATTAGCCAGAGATATTTGTGAAAATGTTAAACAAATTTCAGGTGGGCGGACTAATGAAGATCTAAGTGAGATGGATTTCCAGTGGAGGTTGGATTGGATGCAATATTTCAGTGCTTTCTGGTAAGAGATGCTTTTGTTCAGTGTCTCTTTGGCAATTTTTACGAAGCAAATCGTTCGAGACAGAGAACAATGGCTCCTGTGATTTATTTGGCATTAACAGGCATCAGGGAAATGTTTCGGGCATCAGGGAAATATTTCAAAGTGGATGTTCCATTTCTCGCCACCTCAAAGGGCAAGGCTGCAATTAATAAGGATCTTCCCCTGCTCAGAAGTGGTCTTGTAGGCCCCTGGGACAGGACAGGGGCAGAGGCAGGGAGGGAGGTAGCTATCGGGGTGCCTGTTCCACCTGCCCTTGACTGAAACGTGGCCTGGGTCTTGTGAAATGGGTCGTCCCAAAAGTTTTGTCAGGTATGAAAGTATAGGTCTGGCCTGGTTAGGGGTGTCTAAAAAACGATTCCAGGACAGCTAAATGGGTCCACTCCAGAGAGTACGGCTACAGTATGATGAACAGGGCAATGCCATGAACTGTCATATAGTAGAGCCTGGAGACTACTGCAACAAGTTGGGCTCCAAGAAATAGGCCTTTACCCACCATTACTGTTCACTGTGAACTGTTCTGCCCATTAGTCAATAGAAGTTCATATTTATGATTCAAAAAAAGGGACAGAAGACATCCCATAATTCTGAGGCAAAAAACAGCTATTCCTGCCCATTAAAGTACTCTTCACTTTTAACAGCATGATTTCTCAAAGCATCACACTTATTTTGTTTGTAAAGAACATGACATGCATTTAACGTAGAGTTCCACCTGATGTTTCACTCCAAATGTAGGTAAAATGTATGTTAGCTTGGCTTTAATGTTGAGGCAAAAATGACCATTTAAGGCATTAAATATACTCTTCTCCTTTAATAACATGATTTTCTAGTGCTCTTGTTGCATTTTGATATGTAAAGACCATGATCTAAGGGGAGTTCCATTCAGCATAGGTGCTGGGGTGCCCACCTTCTGGTTGCTATAAAAAAGAACAATATTGAAAAAGATACATATAACCATATAAAATATGATCATTCTTATATTTTTATAAATAAAATATCTAAAAATAACCATATTGAAATATATTTTCCAACTGAATCCTTTTTAAGCTTTGGTTTATATACAATTCTATGCAAAAGTGCTGTCAGTAAGCACTAATATTAGAATAAATACAGATTAATAAAGATTTGAATTGAATTTAAAATAATTGAATAATGATTTTATGAATGTTTATATGTTTGATTAACCATTTTTGCATCCCTCTTCTTATATCATTGCTGTCCAAAAAAAAAAACTTTTTTCATTTTACATTATGTGAAAATTTCATGATGAATGGACCAAGAATAGCTTTTTTTATACAGTGATAAAAACACTGTTGCACACAGAAACTCAAATTTCTTGTGCTGATATATTTAAAGAGGTAAAGAGGACAAATCCTTAGTCTCTGAATGCATAGCCTGCGATACATAAAACAGGGTTAATTGACCTTCATTCGCATTTTGTTGGATCAAGGAAGTGACAGACTGAATCGCATGCCTGTCAGAGACACTTGCATTGCAGCCAAATTTGCGAAGTTACATTTTAAATGCTAATCGAATCTTAACCAATTCCTTTTCTTGCAGACACCCACCCACGCCCTGGAGCACTTTGCTCACACTTTATGACCCCGTTACCAGAACTGGCCGCCTTTTCCCCTGGCGTAGTCTTTAATGCATTCAAACTGATCCCAGCGCTCACTGCCCCCGTAATCCGAATGCATTTTTAAAGCAAGTAAGACTGTGTCAACGGGAGTTGGGTGAGGAGGGGAGCTGTTCTGAATTCAGACTGATATCGTTTGTGGTGTGGAGGCCAAAGCTCCAGCCAGATGTCGTGATGCATTGCTCGGACTACTCATCCATTTAGCCTTCTCGTGAGCACGCACCTTGAGCACAGTCAGCAGCGGGCACATATTGGAACAGAATGTTTTTGGTGATGGCAGGAATCAGAAAAAGAGAAGGTGAAGAGAGGGTGAGGAGGCAGTTCGTTTTCCAAAATTCTAAAAAGAAAGCCAGCCTCCACATGCAGAAATACACCTCAGCACTGAGAAAGCTATCACTGAGGGCCCTTGGTCACTTGCATAAAACATCAAGTAGTTACATTAAATATTTATCTCTAGTTAAAGGCTCAAGGGATGTATTTAAATATATACATGTTGACAAAAACTTGAATGCTGAAACTTAAATGTAGGGTCTAAAATCAAGTTTATAGTTATGAATTTTATTCACTTTCTAATGAAACAATACCCTGAAGAGACTGTTTGCAGCTTACAGAAGGTAATGATGAGAAACCTAAGATGTAAGATGTTCTGTGGAAGTAACCAATGTCTGTTACTGTATTAGTGTGGTAGAACTCAGGTATGGATGTCTGTTACTGTATTAGTGTGGTAGAACTCAGGTATGGATGTCTATGTTACTCTATTAATGTGGCAGAACTCAGGTATAGATGTCTATGTTACTGTATTAGTGTGGTAGAACTCAGGTATGGATGTCTATGTTACTGTATTAGTGTGGTAGAACTCAGGTATGGATGTCTATGTTACTGTATTAGTGTGGTAGAACTCAGGTATGGATGTCTGTTACTGTATTAGTGTGGTAGAACTCAGGTATAGATGTCTGTTACTGTACTAGTGTGGTAGAACTCAGGTATGGATGTCTGTTACTGTATTAGTGTGGTAGAACTCAGGTATGGATGTCTGTTACTGTATTAGTGTGGTAGAACTCAGGTATAGATGTCTATGTTACTGTATTAGTGTGGCAGAACTCAGGTATGGATGTCTATGTTACTGTATTAGTGTGGCAGAACTCAGGTATAGATGTCTATGTTACTGTATTAGTGTGGCAGAACTCAGGTATGGATGTCTATGTTACTGTATTAGTGTGGTAGAACTCAGGTATGGATGTCTATGTTACTGTATTAGTGTAGTAGAACTCAGGTATGGATGTCTATGTTACTCTATTAATGTGGCAGAACTCAGGTATGGATGTCTATGTTACTGTATTAGTGTGGCAGAACTCAGGTATGGATGTCTATGTTACTGTATTAGTGTGGCAGAACTCAGGTATAGATGTCTATGTTACTGTATTAGTGTGGCAGAACTCAGGTATGGATGTCTATGTTACTGTATTAGTGTGGTAGAACTCAGGTATGGATGTCTATGTTACTGTATTAGTGTAGTAGAACTCAGGTATGGATGTCTATGTTACTCTATTAATGTGGCAGAACTCAGGTATGGATGTCTATGTTACTGTATTAGTGTGGCAGAACTCAGGTATGGATGTCTATGTTACTGTATTAGTGTGGTAGAACTCAGGTATGGATGTCTATGTTACTGTATTAGTGTGGTAGAACTCAGGTATGGATGTCTATGTTACTCTATTAATGTGGCAGAACTCAGGTATGGATGTCTATGTTACTGTATTAGTGTGGTAGAACTCAGGTATGGATGTCTGTTACTGTATTAGTGTGGTAGAACTCAGGTATAGATGTCTATGTTACTGTATTAGTGTGGCAGAACTCAGGTATGGATGTCTATGTTACTGTATTAGTGTGGCAGAACTCAGGTATGGATGTCCATGTTACTGTAATAGTGTGGCAGAACACAGGTATGGATGTCCATGTTACTGTATTAGTGTGGCAGAACACAGGTATGGATGTCCATGTTACTGTATTAGTGTGGCAGAACTCAGGTATAGATGTCTATGTTACTGTATTAGTGTGGCAGAACTCAGGGATAGATGTCTATGTTACTGTATTAGTGTGGTAGAACTCAGGTATGGATGTCTATGTTACTGTATTAGTGTAGTAGAACTCAGGTATGGATGTCTGTTACTGTATTAGTGTGGTAGAACTCAGGTATGGATGTCTATGTTACTGTATTAGTGTAGTAGAACTCAGGTATGGATGTCTGTTACTGTATTAGTGTGGTAGAACTCAGGTATGGATGTCTATGTTACTGTATTAGTGTGGTAGAACTCAGGTATAGATGTCTATGTTACTCTATTAATGTGGCAGAACTCAGGTATGGATGTCTATGTTACTGTATTAGTGTGGTAGAACTCAGGTATGGATGTCTGTTACTGTATTAGTGTGGTAGAACTCAGGTATGGATGTCTGTTACTGTATTAGTGTGGTAGAACTCAGGTATGGATGTCTATGTTACTGTATTAGTGTGGTAGAACTCAGGTATGGATGTCTATGTTACTGTATTAGTGTAGTAGAACTCAGGTATGGATGTCTATGTTACTGTATTAGTGTGGTAGAACTCAGGTATAGATGTCTATGTTACTGTATTAGTGTGGCAGAACTCAGGTATGGATGTCTATGTTACTGTATTAGTGTGGCAGAACTCAGGTATAGATGTCTATGTTACTGTATTAGTGTGGCAGAACTCAGGTATGGATGTCTATGTTACTGTATTAGTGTGGCAGAACTCAGGTATGGATGTCTATGTTACTGTATTAGTGTGGCAGAACTCAGGTATGGATGTCTATGTTACTGTATTAGTGTGGTAGAACTCAGGTATGGATGTCTATGTTACTGTATTAGTGTAGTAGAACTCAGGTATGGATGTCTATGTTACTCTATTAATGTGGCAGAACTCAGGTATGGATGTCTATGTTACTGTATTAGTGTGGCAGAACTCAGGTATGGATGTCTATGTTACTGTATTAGTGTGGTAGAACTCAGGTATGGATGTCTATGTTACTGTATTAGTGTGGTAGAACTCAGGTATGGATGTCTATGTTACTGTATTAGTGTGGTAGAACTCAGGTATGGATGTCTGTTACTGTATTAGTGTGGTAGAACTCAGGTATGGATGTCTATGTCACTGTATTAGTGTAGTAGAACTCAGGTATGGATGTCTGTTACTGTATTAGTGTGGTAGAACTCAGGTATGGATGTCTATGTTACTGTATTAGTGTGGTAGAACTCAGGTATGGATGTCTTTTACTGTATTAGTGTGGTAGAACTCAGGTATGGATGTCTGTTACTGTATTAGTGTGGTAGAACTCAGGTATGGATGTCTATGTTACTGTATTAGTGTGGTAGAACTCAGGTATGGATGTCTATGTTACTGTATTAGTGTAGTAGAACTCAGGTATGGATGTCTATGTTACTGTATTAGTGTGGTAGAACTCAGGTATAGATGTCTATGTTACTGTATTAGTGTGGCAGAACTCAGGTATGGATGTCTATGTTACTGTATTAGTGTGGCAGAACTCAGGTATAGATGTCTATGTTACTGTATTAGTGTGGCAGAACTCAGGTATGGATGTCTATGTTACTGTATTAGTGTGGCAGAACTCAGGTATAGATGTCTATGTTACTGTATTAGTGTGGCAGAACTCAGGTATGGATGTCTATGTTACTGTATTAGTGTGGTAGAACTCAGGTATGGATGTCTATGTTACTGTATTAGTGTAGTAGAACTCAGGTATGGATGTCTATGTTACTCTATTAATGTGGCAGAACTCAGGTATGGATGTCTATGTTACTGTATTAGTGTGGCAGAACTCAGGTATGGATGTCTATGTTACTGTATTAGTGTGGTAGAACTCAGGTATGGATGTCTATGTTACTGTATTAGTGTAGTAGAACTCAGGTATGGATGTCTGTTACTGTATTAGTGTGGTAGAACTCAGGTATGGATGTCTATGTCACTGTATTAGTGTAGTAGAACTCAGGTATGGATGTCTGTTACTGTATTAGTGTGGTAGAACTCAGGTATGGATGTCTATGTTACTGTATTAGTGTGGTAGAACTCAGGTATGGATGTCTATGTTACTGTATTAGTGTGGCAGAACTCAGGTATGGATGTCTATGTTACTGTATTAGTGTGGTAGAACTCAGGTATGGATGTCTGTTACTGTATTAGTGTGGTAGAACTCAGGTATGGATGTCTATGTTACTGTATTAGTGTGGTAGAACTCAGGTATGGATGTCTATTTTACTGTATTAGTGTGGTAGAACTCAGGTATGGATGTCTGTTACTGTATTAGTGTGGTAGAACTCAGGTATGGATGTCTGTTACTGTATTAGTGTGGTAGAACTCAGGTATGGATGTCTATGTTACTGTATTAGTGTGGTAGAACTCAGGTATGGATGTCTATGTTACTGTATTAGTGTAGTAGAACTCAGGTATGGATGTCTATGTTACTGTATTAGTGTGGTAGAACTCAGGTATAGATGTCTATGTTACTGTATTAGTGTGGCAGAACTCAGGTATGGATGTCTATGTTACTGTATTAGTGTGGCAGAACTCAGGTATAGATGTCTATGTTACTGTATTAGTGTGGCAGAACTCAGGTATGGATGTCTATGTTACTGTATTAGTGTGGCAGAACTCAGGTATAGATGTCTATATTACTGTATTAGTGTGGCAGAACTCAGGTATGGATGTCTATGTTACTGTATTAGTGTGGTAGAACTCAGGTATGGATGTCTATGTTACTGTATTAGTGTAGTAGAACTCAGGTATGGATGTCTATGTTACTCTATTAATGTGGCAGAACTCAGGTATGGATGTCTATGTTACTGTATTAGTGTGGTAGAACTCAGGTATGGATGTCTATGTTACTGTATTAGTGTGGTAGAACTCAGGTATGGATGTCTATGTTACTGTATTAGTGTGGTAGAACTCAGGTATGGATGTCTATGTTACTGTATTAGTGTAGTAGAACTCAGGTATGGATGTCTGTTACTGTATTAGTGTGGTAGAACTCAGGTATGGATGTCTATGTCACTGTATTAGTGTAGTAGAACTCAGGTATGGATGTCTGTTACTGTATTAGTGTGGTAGAACTCAGGTATGGATGTCTATGTTACTGTATTAGTGTGGTAGAACTCAGGTATGGATGTCTGTTACTGTATTAGTGTGGTAGAACTCAGGTATGGATGTCTGTTACTGTATTAGTGTGGTAGAACTCAGGTATGGATGTCTATGTTACTGTATTAGTGTGGTAGAACTCAGGTATGGATGTCTATGTTACTGTATTAGTGTAGTAGAACTCAGGTATGGATGTCTATGTTACTGTATTAGTGTGGTAGAACTCAGGTATAGATTTCTATGTTACTGTATTAGTGTGGCAGAACTCAGGTATGGATGTCTATGTTACTGTATTAGTGTGGCAGAACTCAGGTATAGATGTCTATGTTACTGTATTAGTGTGGCAGAACTCAGGTATGGATGTCTATGTTACTGTATTAGTGTGGCAGAACTCAGGTATAGATGTCTATATTACTGTATTAGTGTGGCAGAACTCAGGTATGGATGTCTATGTTACTGTATTAGTGTGGTAGAACTCAGGTATGGATGTCTATGTTACTGTATTAGTGTAGTAGAACTCAGGTATGGATGTCTATGTTACTCTATTAATGTGGCAGAACTCAGGTATGGATGTCTATGTTACTGTATTAGTGTGGCAGAACTCAGGTATGGATGTCTATGTTACTGTATTAGTGTGGTAGAACTCAGGTATGGATGTCTATGTTACTGTATTAGTGTAGTAGAACTCAGGTATGGATGTCTGTTACTGTATTAGTGTGGTAGAACTCAGGTATGGATGTCTATGTCACTGTATTAGTGTAGTAGAACTCAGGTATGGATGTCTGTTACTGTATTAGTGTGGTAGAACTCAGGTATGGATGTCTATGTTACTGTATTAGTGTGGTAGAACTCAGGTATAGATGTCTATGTTACTCTATTAATGTGGCAGAACTCAGGTATGGATGTCTATGTTACTGTATTAGTGTGGTAGAACTCAGGTATGGATGTCTGTTACTGTATTAGTGTGGTAGAACTCAGGTATGGATGTCTATGTTACTGTATTAGTGTGGTAGAACTCAGGTATGGATGTCTATTTTACTGTATTAGTGTAGTAGAACTCAGGTATGGATGTCTATGTTACTGTATTAGTGTGGTAGAACTCAGGTATAGATGTCTATGTTACTGTATTAGTGTGGCAGAACTCAGGGATAGATGTCTATGTTACTGTATTAGTGTGGTAGAACTCAGGTATGGATGTCTATGTTACTGTATTAGTGTAGTAGAACTCAGGTATGGATGTCTGTTACTGTATTAGTGTGGTAGAACTCAGGTATGGATGTCTATGTTACTGTATTAGTGTAGTAGAACTCAGGTATGGATGTCTGTTACTGTATTAGTGTGGTAGAACTCAGGTATGGATGTCTATGTTACTGTATTAGTGTGGTAGAACTCAGGTATAGATGTCTATGTTACTCTATTAATGTGGCAGAACTCAGGTATGGATGTCTATGTTACTGTATTAGTGTGGTAGAACTCAGGTATGGATGTCTGTTACTGTATTAGTGTGGTAGAACTCAGGTATGGATGTCTGTTACTGTATTAGTGTGGTAGAACTCAGGTATGGATGTCTATGTTACTGTATTAGTGTGGTAGAACTCAGGTATGGATGTCTATTTTACTGTATTAGTGTAGTAGAACTCAGGTATGGATGTCTATGTTACTGTATTAGTGTGGTAGAACTCAGGTATAGATGTCTATGTTACTGTATTAGTGTGGCAGAACTCAGGTATGGATGTCTATGTTACTGTATTAGTGTGGCAGAACTCAGGTATAGATGTCTATGTTACTGTATTAGTGTGGCAGAACTCAGGTATGGATGTCTATGTTACTGTATTAGTGTGGCAGAACTCAGGTATAGATGTCTATGTTACTGTATTAGTGTGGCAGAACTCAGGTATGGATGTCTATGTTACTGTATTAGTGTGGTAGAACTCAGGTATGGATGTCTATGTTACTGTATTAGTGTAGTAGAACTCAGGTATGGATGTCTATGTTACTCTATTAATGTGGCAGAACTCAGGTATGGATGTCTATGTTACTGTATTAGTGTGGCAGAACTCAGGTATGGATGTCTATGTTACTGTATTAGTGTGGTAGAACTCAGGTATGGATGTCTATGTTACTGTATTAGTGTGGTAGAACTCAGGTATGGATGTCTATGTTACTGTATTAGTGTGGTAGAACTCAGGTATGGATGTCTGTTACTGTATTAGTGTGGTAGAACTCAGGTATGGATGTCTATGTCACTGTATTAGTGTAGTAGAACTCAGGTATGGATGTCTGTTACTGTATTAGTGTGGTAGAACTCAGGTATGGATGTCTATGTTACTGTATTAGTGTGGTAGAACTCAGGTATGGATGTCTGTTACTGTATTAGTGTGGTAGAACTCAGGTATGGATGTCTGTTACTGTATTAGTGTGGTAGAACTCAGGTATGGATGTCTATGTTACTGTATTAGTGTGGTAGAACTCAGGTATTGATGTCTATTTTACTGTATTAGTGTGGTAGAACTCAGGTATAGATGTCTATGTTACTGTATTAGTGTGGTAGAACTCAGGTATAGATTTCTATGTTACTGTATTAGTGTGGCAGAACTCAGGTATGGATGTCTATGTTACTGTATTAGTGTGGCAGAACTCAGGTATAGATGTCTATGTTACTGTATTAGTGTGGCAGAACTCAGGTATGGATGTCTATGTTACTGTATTAGTGTGGCAGAACTCAGGTATAGATGTCTATGTTACTGTATTAGTGTGGCAGAACTCAGGTATGGATGTCTATGTTACTGTATTAGTGTGGTAGAACTCAGGTATGGATGTCTATGTTACTGTATTAGTGTAGTAGAACTCAGGTATGGATGTCTATGTTACTCTATTAATGTGGCAGAACTCAGGTATGGATGTCTATGTTACTGTATTAGTGTGGTAGAACTCAGGTATGGATGTCTATGTTACTGTATTAGTGTGGTAGAACTCAGGTATGGATGTCTATGTTACTGTATTAGTGTAGTAGAACTCAGGTATGGATGTCTGTTACTGTATTAGTGTGGTAGAACTCAGGTATGGATGTCTATGTCACTGTATTAGTGTAGTAGAACTCAGGTATGGATGTCTGTTACTGTATTAGTGTGGTAGAACTCAGGTATGGATGTCTATGTTACTGTATTAGTGTGGTAGAACTCAGGTATAGATGTCTATGTTACTCTATTAATGTGGCAGAACTCAGGTATGGATGTCTATGTTACTGTATTAGTGTGGTAGAACTCAGGTATGGATGTCTGTTACTGTATTAGTGTGGTAGAACTCAGGTATGGATGTCTATGTTACTGTATTAGTGTGGTAGAACTCAGGTATGGATGTCTATTTTACTGTATTAGTGTGGTAGAACTCAGGTATGGA
This sequence comes from Pygocentrus nattereri, assembly GCF_015220715.1. Classification (NCBI taxonomy): domain Eukaryota; kingdom Metazoa; phylum Chordata; class Actinopteri; order Characiformes; family Serrasalmidae; genus Pygocentrus; species Pygocentrus nattereri. Next base: position 26,266,928 of record NC_051226.1, on the reverse strand, counting down.
TGTCTGTTACTGTATTAGTGTGGTAGAACTCAGGTATGGATGTCTGTTACTGTATTAGTGTGGTAGAACTCAGGTATGGATGTCTATGTTACTGTATTAGTGTGGTAGAACTCAGGTATGGATGTCTATGTTACTGTATTAGTGTAGTAGAACTCAGGTATGGATGTCTATGTTACTGTATTAGTGTGGTAGAACTCAGGTATAGATGTCTATGTTACTGTATTAGTGTGGCAGAACTCAGGTATGGATGTCTATGTTACTGTATTAGTGTGGCAGAACTCAGGTATAGATGTCTATGTTACTGTATTAGTGTGGCAGAACTCAGGTATGGATGTCTATGTTACTGTATTAGTGTGGCAGAACTCAGGTATAGATGTCTATATTACTGTATTAGTGTGGCAGAACTCAGGTATGGATGTCTATGTTACTGTATTAGTGTGGTAGAACTCAGGTATGGATGTCTATGTTACTGTATTAGTGTGGTAGAACTCAGGTATGGATGTCTATGTTACTCTATTAATGTGGCAGAACTCAGGTATGGATGTCTATGTTACTGTATTAGTGTGGCAGAACTCAGGTATGGATGTCTATGTTACTGTATTAGTGTGGTAGAACTCAGGTATGGATGTCTATGTTACTGTATTAGTGTGGTAGAACTCAGGTATGGATGTCTATGTTACTGTATTAGTGTAGTAGAACTCAGGTATGGATGTCTGTTACTGTATTAGTGTGGTAGAACTCAGGTATGGATGTCTATGTCACTGTATTAGTGTAGTAGAACTCAGGTATGGATGTCTGTTACTGTATTAGTGTGGTAGAACTCAGGTATGGATGTCTATGTTACTGTATTAGTGTGGTAGAACTCAGGTATGGATGTCTGTTACTGTATTAGTGTGGTAGAACTCAGGTATGGATGTCTGTTACTGTATTAGTGTGGTAGAACTCAGGTATGGATGTCTATGTTACTGTATTAGTGTGGTAGAACTCAGGTATGGATGTCTATGTTACTGTATTAGTGTAGTAGAACTCAGGTATGGATGTCTATGTTACTGTATTAGTGTGGTAGAACTCAGGTATGGATTTCTATGTTACTGTATTAGTGTGGCAGAACTCAGGTATGGATGTCTATGTTACTGTATTAGTGTGGCAGAACTCAGGTATGGATGTCTATGTTACTGTATTAGTGTGGCAGAACTCAGGTATGGATGTCTATGTTACTGTATTAGTGTGGCAGAACTCAGGTATAGATGTCTATATTACTGTATTAGTGTGGCAGAACTCAGGTATGGATGTCTATGTTACTGTATTAGTGTGGTAGAACTCAGGTATGGATGTCTATGTTACTGTATTAGTGTAGTAGAACTCAGGTATGGATGTCTATGTTACTCTATTAATGTGGCAGAACTCAGGTATGGATGTCTATGTTACTGTATTAGTGTGGCAGAACTCAGGTATGGATGTCTATGTTACTGTATTAGTGTGGTAGAACTCAGGTATGGATGTCTATGTTACTGTATTAGTGTAGTAGAACTCAGGTATGGATGTCTGTTACTGTATTAGTGTGGTAGAACTCAGGTATGGATGTCTATGTCACTGTATTAGTGTAGTAGAACTCAGGTATGGATGTCTGTTACTGTATTAGTGTGGTAGAACTCAGGTATGGATGTCTATGTTACTGTATTAGTGTGGTAGAACTCAGGTATAGATGTCTATGTTACTCTATTAATGTGGCAGAACTCAGGTATGGATGCCTATGTTACTGTATTAGTGTGGTAGAACTCAGGTATGGATGTCTGTTACTGTATTAGTGTGGTAGAACTCAGGTATGGATGTCTATGTTACTGTATTAGTGTGGTAGAACTCAGGTATGGATGTCTATTTTACTGTATTAGTGTAGTAGAACTCAGGTATGGATGTCTATGTTACTGTATTAGTGTGGTAGAACTCAGGTATAGATGTCTATGTTACTGTATTAGTGTGGCAGAACTCAGGTATGGATGTCTATGTTACTGTATTAGTGTGGCAGAACTCAGGTATAGATGTCTATGTTACTGTATTAGTGTGGCAGAACTCAGGTATGGATGTCTATGTTACTGTATTAGTGTGGTAGAACTCAGGTATGGATGTCTATGTTACTGTATTAGTGTAGTAGAACTCAGGTATGGATGTCTATGTTACTCTATTAATGTGGCAGAACTCAGGTATGGATGTCTATGTTACTGTATTAGTGTGGCAGAACTCAGGTATGGATGTCTGTTACTGTATTAGTGTGGTAGAACTCAGGTATGGATGTCTATGTCACTGTATTAGTGTAGTAGAACTCAGGTATGGATGTCTGTTACTGTATTAGTGTGGTAGAACTCAGGTATGGATGTCTATGTCACTGTATTAGTGTAGTAGAACTCAGGTATGGATGTCTGTTACTGTATTAGTGTGGTAGAACTCAGGTATGGATGTCTATGTTACTGTATTAGTGTGGTAGAACTCAGGTATGGATGTCTATGTTACTCTATTAATGTGGCAGAACTCAGGTATGGATGTCTATGTTACTGTATTAGTGTGGTAGAACTCAGGTATGGATGTCTGTTACTGTATTAGTGTGGTAGAACTCAGGTATGGATGTCTATGTTACTGTATTAGTGTGGTAGAACTCAGGTATGGATGTCTATGTTACTGTATTAGTGTAGTAGAACTCAGGTATGGATGTCTATGTTACTGTATTAGTGTGGTAGAACTCAGGTATAGATGTCTATGTTACTGTATTAGTGTGGCAGAACTCAGGTATGGATGTCTATGTTACTGTATTAGTGTGGCAGAACTCAGGTATAGATGTCTATGTTACTGTATTAGTGTGGCAGAACTCAGGTATGGATGTCTATGTTACTGTATTAGTGTGGCAGAACTCAGGTATAGATGTCTATGTTACTGTATTAGTGTGGCAGAACTCAGGTATGGATGTCTATGTTACTGTATTAGTGTGGTAGAACTCAGGTATGGATGTCTATGTTACTGTATTAGTGTAGTAGAACTCAGGTATGGATGTCTATGTTACTCTATTAATGTGGCAGAACTCAGGTATGGATGTCTATGTTACTGTATTAGTGTGGCAGAACTCAGGTATGGATGTCTATGTTACTGTATTAGTGTGGTAGAACTCAGGTATGGATGTCTATGTTACTGTATTAGTGTGGTAGAACTCAGGTATGGATGTCTATGTTACTCTATTAATGTGGCAGAACTCAGGTATGGATGTCTATGTTACTGTATTAGTGTGGTAGAACTCAGGTATGGATGTCTGTTACTGTATTAGTGTGGTAGAACTCAGGTATAGATGTCTATGTTACTGTATTAGTGTGGCAGAACTCAGGTATGGATGTCTATGTTACTGTATTAGTGTGGCAGAACTCAGGTATGGATGTCTATGTTACTGTATTAGTGTGGCAGAACTCAGGTATGGATGTCCATGTTACTGTATTAGTGTGGCAGAACACAGGTATGGATGTCCATGTTACTGTATTAGTGTGGCAGAACTCAGGTATAGATGTCTATGTTACTGTATTAGTGTGGCAGAACTCAGGTATAGATGTCTATGTTACTGTATTAGTGTGGTAGAACTCAGGTATGGATGTCTATGTTACTGTATTAGTGTAGTAGAACTCAGGTATGGATGTCTGTTACTGTATTAGTGTGGTAGAACTCAGGTATGGATGTCTATGTTACTGTATTAGTGTAGTAGAACTCAGGTATGGATGTCTGTTACTGTATTAGTGTGGTAGAACTCAGGTATGGATGTCTATGTTACTGTATTCGTGTGGTAGAACTCAGGTATAGATGTCTATGTTACTGTATTAGTGTGGTAGAACTCAGGTATAGATGTCTATGTTACTCTATTAATGTGGCAGAACTCAGGTATGGATGTCTATGTTACTGTATTAGTGTGGTAGAACTCAGGTATGGATGTCTGTTACTGTATTAGTGTGGTAGAACTCAGGTATGGATGTCTGTTACTGTATTAGTGTGGTAGAACTCAGGTATGGATGTCTATGTTACTGTATTAGTGTGGCAGAACTCAGGTATGGATGTCTATGTTACTGTATTAGTGTGGCAGAACTCAGGTATAGATGTCTATGTTACTGTATTAATGTGGCAGAACTCAGGTATGGATGTCTATGTTACTGTATTAGTGTGGTAGAACTCAGGTATGGATGTCTGTTACTGTATTAGTGTGGTAGAACTCAGGTATGGATGTCTATGTTACTGTATTAGTGTGGCAGAACTCAGGTATGGATGTCTATGTTACTGTATTAGTGTGGCAGAACTCAGGTATAGATGTCTATGTTACTGTATTAATGTGGAAGAACTCAGGTATGGATGTCTATGTTACTGTATTAGTGTGGTAGAACTCAGGTATGGATGTCTATGTTACTGTATTAGTGTAGTAGAACTCAGGTATGGATGTCTGTTACTGTATTAGTGTGGTAGAACTCAGGTATGGATGTCTGTTACTGTATTAGTGTGGTAGAACTCAGGTATGGATGTCTATGTTACTGTATTAGTGTGGTAGAACTCAGGTATGGATGTCTATGTTACTGTATTAGTGTAGTAGAACTCAGGTATGGATGTCTATGTTACTGTATTAGTGTGGTAGAACTCAGGTATGGATGTCTATGTTACTGTATTAGTGTGGCAGAACTCAGGTATGGATGTCTATGTTACTGTATTAGTGTGGCAGAACTCAGGTATAGATGTCTATGTTACTGTATTAGTGTGGCAGAACTCAGGTATGGATGTCTATGTTACTGTATTAGTGTGGCAGAACTCAGGTATAGATGTCTATGTTACTGTATTAGTGTGGCAGAACTCAGGTATGGATGTCTATGTTACTGTATTAGTGTGGTAGAACTCAGGTATGGATGTCTATGTTACTGTATTAGTGTAGTAGAACTCAGGTATGGATGTCTATGTTACTCTATTAATGTGGCAGAACTCAGGTATGGATGTCTATGTTACTGTATTAGTGTGGCAGAACTCAGGTATGGATGTCTATGTTACTGTATTAGTGTGGTAGAACTCAGGTATGGATGTCTATGTTACTGTATTAGTGTGGTAGAACTCAGGTATGGATGTCTATGTTACTGTATTAGTGTAGTAGAACTCAGGTATGGATGTCTGTTACTGTATTAGTGTGGTAGAACTCAGGTATGGATGTCTATGTTACTGTATTAGTGTGGTAGAACTCAGGTATGGATGTCTTTTACTGTATTAGTGTGGTAGAACTCAGGTATGGATGTCTGTTACTGTATTAGTGTGGTAGAACTCAGGTATGGATGTCTATGTTACTGTATTAGTGTGGTAGAACTCAGGTATGGATGTCTATGTTACTGTATTAGTGTAGTAGAACTCAGGTATGGATTTCTATGTTACTCTATTAATGTGGCAGAACTCAGGTATAGATTTCTATGTTACTGTATTAGTGTGGCAGAACTCAGGTATGGATGTCTATGTTACTGTATTAGTGTGGCAGAACTCAGGTATAGATGTCTATGTTACTGTATTAGTGTGGCAGAACTCAGGTATGGATGTCTATGTTACTGTATTAGTGTGGCAGAACTCAGGTATAGATGTCTATATTACTGTATTAGTGTGGCAGAACTCAGGTATGGATGTCTATTATACTGTATTAGTGTGGTAGAACTCAGGTATGGATGTCTATGTTACTGTATTAGTGTAGTAGAACTCAGGTATGGATGTCTATGTTACTCTATTAATGTGGCAGAACTCAGGTATGGATGTCTATGTTACTGTATTAGTGTGGCAGAACTCAGGTATGGATGTCTATGTTACTGTATTAGTGTGGTAGAACTCAGGTATGGATGTCTATGTTACTGTATTAGTGTAGTAGAACTCAGGTATGGATGTCTGTTACTGTATTAGTGTGGTAGAACTCAGGTATGGATGTCTATGTCACTGTATTAGTGTAGTAGAACTCAGGTATGGATGTCTGTTACTGTATTAGTGTGGTAGAACTCAGGTATGGATGTCTATGTTACTGTATTAGTGTGGTAGAACTCAGGTATGGATGTCTATGTTACTCTATTAATGTGGCAGAACTCAGGTATGGATGTCTATGTTACTGTATTAGTGTGGTAGAACTCAGGTATGGATGTCTGTTACTGTATTAGTGTGGTAGAACTCAGGTATGGATGTCTGTTACTGTATTAGTGTGGTAGAACTCAGGTATGGATGTCTATGTTACTGTATTAGTGTGGTAGAACTCAGGTATGGATGTCTATTTTACTGTATTAGTGTAGTAGAACTCAGGTATGGATGTCTATGTTACTGTATTAGTGTGGTAGAACTCAGGTATAGATGTCTATGTTACTGTATTAGTGTGGCAGAACTCAGGTATGGATGTCTATGTTACTGTATTAGTGTGGCAGAACTCAGGTATAGATGTCTATGTTACTGTATTAGTGTGGCAGAACTCAGGTATGGATGTCTATGTTACTGTATTAGTGTGGCAGAACTCAGGTATAGATGTCTATGTTACTGTATTAGTGTGGCAGAACTCAGGTATGGATGTCTATGTTACTGTATTAGTGTGGTAGAACTCAGGTATGGATGTCTATGTTACTGTATTAGTGTAGTAGAACTCAGGTATGGATGTCTATGTTACTCTATAAATGTGGCAGAACTCAGGTATGGATGTCTATGTTACTGTATTAGTGTGGCAGAACTCAGGTATGGATGTCTATGTTACTGTATTAGTGTGGTAGAACTCAGGTATGGATGTCTATGTTACTGTATTAGTGTGGTAGAACTCAGGTATGGATGTCTATGTTACTCTATTAATGTGGCAGAACTCAGGTATGGATGTCTATGTTACTGTATTAGTGTGGTAGAACTCAGGTATGGATGTCTGTTACTGTATTAGTGTGGTAGAACTCAGGTATAGATGTCTATGTTACTGTATTAGTGTGGCAGAACTCAGGTATGGATGTCTATGTTACTGTATTAGTGTGGCAGAACTCAGGTATAGATGTCTATGTTACTGTATTAGTGTGGTAGAACTCAGGTATGGATGTCTATGTTACTGTATTAGTGTAGTAGAACTCAGGTATGGATGTCTGTTACTGTATTAGTGTGGTAGCACTCAGGTATGGATGTCTATGTTACTGTATTAGTGTAGTAGAACTCAGGTATGGATGTCTATGTTACTGTATTAGTGTGGTAGAACTCAGGTATGGATGTCTATTTTACTGTATTAGTGTAGTAGAACTCAGGTATGGATGTCTATGTTACTGTATTAGTGTGGTAGAACTCAGGTATAGATGTCTATGTTACTGTATTAGTGTGGCAGAACTCAGGTATGGATGTCTATGTTACTGTATTAGTGTGGCAGAACTCAGGTATAGATGTCTATGTTACTGTATTAGTGTGGCAGAACTCAGGTATGGATGTCTATGTTACTGTATTAGTGTGGCAGAACTCAGGTATAGATGTCTATATTACTGTATTAGTGTGGCAGAACTCAGGTATGGATGTCTATGTTACTGTATTAGTGTGGCAGAACTCAGGTATAGATGTCTATATTACTGTATTAGTGTGGCAGAACTCAGGTATGGATGTCTATGTTACTGTATTAGTGTGGCAGAACTCAGGTATAGATGTCTATATTACTGTATTAGTGTGGCAGAACTCAGGTATGGATGTCTATGTTACTGTATTAGTGTGGTAGAACTCAGGTATGGATGTCTATGTTACTGTATTAGTGTAGTAGAACTCAGGTATGGATGTCTATGTTACTGTATTAGTGTGGTAGAACTCAGGTATGGATGTCTGTTACTGTATTAGTGTGGTAGAACTCAGGTATGGATGTCTATGTCACTGTATTAGTGTAGTAGAACTCAGGTATGGATGTCTGTTACTGTATTAGTGTGGTAGAACTCAGGTATGGATGTCTATGTTACTGTATTAGTGTGGTAGAACTCAGGTATGGATGTCTGTTACTGTATTAGTGTGGTAGAACTCAGGTATGGATGTCTGTTACTGTATTAGTGTGGTAGAACTCAGGTATGGATGTCTATGTTACTGTATTAGTGTGGTAGAACTCAGGTATGGATGTCTATTTTACTGTATTAGTGTAGTAGAACTCAGGTATGGATGTCTATGTTACTGTATTAGTGTGGTAGAACTCAGGTATAGATTTCTATGTTACTGTATTAGTGTGGCAGAACTCAGGTATGGATGTCTATGTTACTGTATTAGTGTGGCAGAACTCAGGTATGGATGTCTATGTTACTGTATTAGTGTGGCAGAACTCAGGTATAGATGTCTATATTACTGTATTAGTGTGGCAGAACTCAGGTATGGATGTCTATGTTACTGTATTAGTGTGGTAGAACTCAGGTATGGATGTCTATGTTACTGTATTAGTGTAGTAGAACTCAGGTATGGATTTCTATGTTACTCTATTAATGTGGCAGAACTCAGGTATGGATGTCTATGTTACTGTATTAGTGTGGTAGAACTCAGGTATAGATGTCTATGTTACTGTATTAGTGTGGCAGAACTCAGGTATGGATGTCTATGTTACTGTATTAGTGTGGTAGAACTCAGGTATGGATGTCTATGTTACTGTATTAGTGTGGTAGAACTCAGGTATGGATGTCTATGTTACTGTATTAGTGTAGTAGAACTCAGGTATGGATGTCTATGTTACTCTATTAATGTGGCAGAACTCAGGTATGGATGTCTATGTTACTGTATTAGTGTGGCAGAACTCAGGTATGGATGTCTATGTTACTGTATTAGTGTGGTAGAACTCAGGTATGGATGTCTATGTTACTGTATTAGTGTGGTAGAACTCAGGTATGGATGTCTATGTTACTGTATTAGTGTGGTAGAACTCAGGTATGGATGTCTGTTACTGTATTAGTGTGGTAGAACTCAGGTATGGATGTCTATGTTACTGTATTAGTGTAGTAGAACTCAGGTATGGATGTCTGTTACTGTATTAGTGTGGTAGAACTCAGGTATGGATGTCTATGTTACTGTATTAGTGTGGTAGAACTCAGGTATGGATGTCTGTTACTGTATTAGTGTGGTAGAACTCAGGTATGGATGTCTGTTACTGTATTAGTGTGGTAGAACTCAGGTATGGATGTCTATGTTACTGTATTAGTGTGGTAGAACTCAGGTATGGATGTCTATTTTACTGTATTAGTGTAGTAGAACTCAGGTATGGATGTCTATGTTACTGTATTAGTGTGGTAGAACTCAGGTATAGATTTCTATGTTACTGTATTAGTGTGGCAGAACTCAGGTATGGATGTCTATGTTACTGTATTAGTGTGGCAGAACTCAGGTATAGATGTCTATGTTACTGTATTAGTGTGGCAGAACTCAGGTATGGATGTCTATGTTACTGTATTAGTGTGGCAGAACTCAGGTATAGATGTCTATGTTACTGTATTAGTGTGGCAGAACTCAGGTATGGATGTCTATGTTACTGTATTAGTGTGGTAGAACTCAGGTATGGATGTCTATGTTACTGTATTAGTGTAGTAGAACTCAGGTATGGATGTCTATGTTACTCTATTAATGTGGCAGAACTCAGGTATGGATGTCTATGTTACTGTATTAGTGTGGCAGAACTCAGGTATGGATGTCTATGTTACTGTATTAGTGTGGTAGAACTCAGGTATGGATGTCTATGTTACTGTATTAGTGTAGTAGAACTCAGGTATGGATGTCTGTTACTGTATTAGTGTGGTAGAACTCAGGTATGGATGTCTATGTTACTGTATTAGTGTAGTAGAACTCAGGTATGGATGTCTGTTACTGTATTAGTGTGGTAGAACTCAGGTATGGATGTCTATGTTACTGTATTAGTGTAGTAGAACTCAGGTATGGATGTCTATGTTACTCTATTAATGTGGCAGAACTCAGGTATGGATGTCTATGTTACTGTATTAGTGTGGTAGAACTCAGGTATGGATGTCTGTTACTGTATTAGTGTGGTAGAACTCAGGTATGGATGTCTATGTTACTGTATTAGTGTGGTAGAACTCAGGTATGGATGTCTATTTTACTGTATTAGTGTGGTAGAACTCAGGTATGGATGTCTGTTACTGTATTAGTGTGGTAGAACTCAGGTATGGATGTCTGTTACTGTATTAGTGTGGTAGAACTCAGGTATGGATGTCTATGTTACTGTATTAGTGTGGTAGAACTCAGGTATGGATGTCTATGTTACTGTATTAGTGTAGTAGAACTCAGGTATGGATGTCTATGTTACTGTATTAGTGTGGTAGAACTCAGGTATAGATGTCTATGTTACTGTATTAGTGTGGCAGAACTCAGGTATGGATGTCTATGTTACTGTATTAGTGTGGCAGAACTCAGGTATAGATGTCTATGTTACTGTATTAGTGTGGCAGAACTCAGGTATGGATGTCTATGTTACTGTATTAGTGTGGCAGAACTCAGGTATAGATGTCTATGTTACTGTATTAGTGTGGCAGAACTCAGGTATGGATGTCTATGTTACTGTATTAGTGTGGTAGAACTCAGGTATGGATGTCTATGTTACTGTATTAGTGTAGTAGAACTCAGGTATGGATGTCTATGTTACTCTATTAATGTGGCAGAACTCAGGTATGGATGTCTATGTTACTGTATTAGTGTGGCAGAACTCAGGTATGGATGTCTATGTTACTGTATTAGTGTGGTAGAACTCAGGTATGGATGTCTATGTTACTGTATTAGTGTGGTAGAACTCAGGTATGGATGTCTATGTTACTGTATTAGTGTAGTAGAACTCAGGTATGGATGTCTGTTACTGTATTAGTGTGGTAGAACTCAGGTATGGATGTCTATGTTACTGTATTAGTGTAGTAGAACTCAGGTATGGATGTCTGTTACTGTATTAGTGTGGTAGAACTCAGGTATGGATGTCTATGTTACTGTATTAGTGTGGTAGAACTCAGGTATGGATGTCTGTTACTGTATTAGTGTGGTAGAACTCAGGTATGGATGTCTGTTACTGTATTAGTGTGGTAGAACTCAGGTATGGATGTCTATGTTACTGTATTAGTGTGGTAGAACTCAGGTATGGATGTCTATGTTACTGTATTAGTGTGGTAGAACTCAGGTATGGATGTCTATGTTACTGTATTAGTGTGGTAGAACTCAGGTATAGATTTCTATGTTACTGTATTAGTGTGGCAGAACTCAGGTATGGATGTCTATGTTACTGTATTAGTGTGGCAGAACTCAGGTATAGATGTCTATGTTACTGTATTAGTGTGGCAGAACTCAGGTATGGATGTCTATGTTACTGTATTAGTGTGGCAGAACTCAGGTATAGATGTCTATGTTACTGTATTAGTGTGGCAGAACTCAGGTATGGATGTCTATGTTACTGTATTAGTGTGGTAGAACTCAGGTATGGATGTCTATGTTACTGTATTAGTGTAGTAGAACTCAGGTATGGATGTCTATGTTACTCTATTAATGTGGCAGAACTCAGGTATGGATGTCTATGTTACTGTATTAGTGTGGCAGAACTCAGGTATGGATGTCTATGTTACTGTATTAGTGTGGTAGAACTCAGGTATGGATGTCTATGTTACTGTATTAGTGTGGTAGAACTCAGGTATGGATGTCTGTTACTGTATTAGTGTGGTAGAACTCAGGTATGGATGTCTATGTCACTGTATTAGTGTGGTAGAACTCAGGTATGGATGTCTGTTACTGTATTAGTGTGGTAGAACTCAGGTATGGATGTCTATGTTACTGTATTAGTGTGGTAGAACTCAGGTATAGATGTCTATGTTACTCTATTAATGTGGCAGAACTCAGGTATGGATGTCTATGTTACTGTATTAGTGTGGTAGAACTCAGGTATGGATGTCTGTTACTGTATTAGTGTGGTAGAACTCAGGTATGGATGTCTATGTTACTGTATTAGTGTGGTAGAACTCAGGTATGGATGTCTATGTTACTGTATTAGTGTAGTAGAACTCAGGTATGGATGTCTATGTTACTGTATTAGTGTGGTAGAACTCAGGTATAGATGTCTATGTTACTGTATTAGTGTGGCAGAACTCAGGTATGGATGTCTATGTTACTGTATTAGTGTGGCAGAACTCAGGTATAGATGTCTATGTTACTGTATTAGTGTGGCAGAACTCAGGTATGGATGTCTATGTTACTGTATTAGTGTGGTAGAACTCAGGTATGGATGTCTATGTTACTGTATTAGTGTAGTAGAACTCAGGTATGGATGTCTATGTTACTCTATTAATGTGGCAGAACTCAGGTATGGATGTCTATGTTACTGTATTAGTGTGGCAGAACTCAGGTATGGATGTCTGTTACTGTATTAGTGTGGTAGAACTCAGGTATGGATGTCTATGTCACTGTATTAGTGTAGTAGAACTCAGGTATGGATGTCTGTTACTGTATTAGTGTGGTAGAACTCAGGTATGGATGTCTATGTCACTGTATTAGTGTAGTAGAACTCAGGTATGGATGTCTGTTACTGTATTAGTGTGGTAGAACTCAGGTATGGATGTCTATGTTACTGTATTAGTGTGGTAGAACTCAGGTATAGATGTCTATGTTACTCTATTAATGTGGCAGAACTCAGGTATGGATGTCTATGTTACTGTATTAGTGTGGTAGAACTCAGGTATGGATGTCTGTTACTGTATTAGTGTGGTAGAACTCAGGTATGGATGTCTATGTTACTGTATTAGTGTGGTAGAACTCAGGTATGGATGTCTATTTTACTGTATTAGTGTAGTAGAACTCAGGTATGGATGTCTATGTTACTGTATTAGTGTGGTAGAACTCAGGTATAGATGTCTATGTTACTGTATTAGTGTGGCAGAACTCAGGTATGGATGTCTATGTTACTGTATTAGTGTGGCAGAACTCAGGTATAGATGTCTATGTTACTGTATTAGTGTGGCAGAACTCAGGTATGGATGTCTATGTTACTGTATTAGTGTGGCAGAACTCAGGTATAGATGTCTATGTTACTGTATTAGTGTGGCAGAACTCAGGTATGGATGTCTATGTTACTGTATTAGTGTGGTAGAACTCAGGTATGGATGTCTATGTTACTGTATTAGTGTAGTAGAACTCAGGTATGGATGTCTATGTTACTCTATAAATGTGGCAGAACTCAGGTATGGATGTCTATGTTACTGTATTAGTGTGGCAGAACTCAGGTATGGATGTCTATGTTACTGTATTAGTGTGGCAGAACTCAGGTATGGATGTCTATGTTACTGTATTAGTGTGGTAGAACTCAGGTATGGATGTCTATGTTACTCTATTAATGTGGCAGAACTCAGGTATGGATGTCTATGTTACTGTATTAGTGTGGTAGAACTCAGGTATGGATGTCTGTTACTGTATTAGTGTGGTAGAACTCAGGTATAGATGTCTATGTTACTGTATTAGTGTGGCAGAACTCAGGTATGGATGTCTATGTTACTGTATTAGTGTGGCAGAACTCAGGTATGGATGTCTATGTTACTGTATTAGTGTGGCAGAACTCAGGTATGGATGTCCATGTTACTGTATTAGTGTGGCAGAACACAGGTATGGATGTCCATGTTACTGTATTAGTGTGGCAGAACTCAGGTATAGATGTCTATGTTACTGTATTAGTGTGGCAGAACTCAGGTATAGATGTCTATGTTACTGTATTAGTGTGGTAGAACTCAGGTATGGATGTCTATGTTACTGTATTAGTGTAGTAGAACTCAGGTATGGATGTCTGTTACTGTATTAGTGTGGTAGAACTCAGGTATGGATGTCTATGTTACTGTATTAGTGTAGTAGAACTCAGGTATGGATGTCTGTTACTGTATTAGTGTGGTAGAACTCAGGTATGGATGTCTATGTTACTGTATTCGTGTGGTAGAACTCAGGTATAGATGTCTATGTTACTGTATTAGTGTGGTAGAACTCAGGTATAGATGTCTATGTTACTCTATTAATGTGGCAGAACTCAGGTATGGATGTCTATGTTACTGTATTAGTGTGGTAGAACTCAGGTATGGATGTCTGTTACTGTATTAGTGTGGTAGAACTCAGGTATGGATGTCTGTTACTGTATTAGTGTGGTAGAACTCAGGTATGGATGTCTATGTTACTGTATTAGTGTGGCAGAACTCAGGTATGGATGTCTATGTTACTGTATTAGTGTGGCAGAACTCAGGTATAGATGTCTATGTTACTGTATTAGTGTGGCAGAACTCAGGTATGGATGTCTATGTTACTGTATTAGTGTGGTAGAACTCAGGTATGGATGTCTGTTACTGTATTAGTGTGGTAGAACTCAGGTATGGATGTCTATGTTACTGTATTAGTGTGGCAGAACTCAGGTATGGATGTCTATGTTACTGTATTAGTGTGGCAGAACTCAGGTATAGATGTCTATGTTACTGTATTAATGTGGAAGAACTCAGGTATGGATGTCTATGTTACTGTATTAGTGTGGTAGAACTCAGGTATGGATGTCTATGTTACTGTATTAGTGTAGTAGAACTCAGGTATGGATGTCTGTTACTGTATTAGTGTGGTAGAACTCAGGTATGGATGTCTGTTACTGTATTAGTGTGGTAGAACTCAGGTATGGATGTCTATGTTACTGTATTAGTGTGGTAGAACTCAGGTATGGATGTCTATGTTACTGTATTAGTGTAGTAGAACTCAGGTATGGATGTCTATGTTACTGTATTAGTGTGGTAGAACTCAGGTATAGATGTCTATGTTACTGTATTAGTGTGGCAGAACTCAGGTATGGATGTCTATGTTACTGTATTAGTGTGGCAGAACTCAGGTATAGATGTCTATGTTACTGTATTAGTGTGGCAGAACTCAGGTATGGATGTCTATGTTACTGTATTAGTGTGGCAGAACTCAGGTATAGATGTCTATGTTACTGTATTAGTGTGGCAGAACTCAGGTATGGATGTCTATGTTACTGTATTAGTGTGGTAGAACTCAGGTATGGATGTCTATGTTACTGTATTAGTGTAGTAGAACTCAGGTATGGATGTCTATGTTACTCTATTAATGTGGCAGAACTCAGGTATGGATGTCTATGTTACTGTATTAGTGTGGCAGAACTCAGGTATGGATGTCTATGTTACTGTATTAGTGTGGTAGAACTCAGGTATGGATGTCTATGTTACTGTATTAGTGTGGTAGAACTCAGGTATGGATGTCTATGTTACTGTATTAGTGTAGTAGAACTCAGGTATGGATGTCTGTTACTGTATTAGTGTGGTAGAACTCAGGTATGGATGTCTATGTTACTGTATTAGTGTGGTAGAACTCAGGTATGGATGTCTGTTACTGTATTAGTGTGGTAGAACTCAGGTATGGATGTCTGTTACTGTATTAGTGTGGTAGAACTCAGGTATGGATGTCTATGTTACTGTATTAGTGTGGTAGAACTCAGGTATGGATGTCTATGTTACTGTATTAGTGTAGTAGAACTCAGGTATGGATTTCTATGTTACTCTATTAATGTGGCAGAACTCAGGTATAGATTTCTATGTTACTGTATTAGTGTGGCAGAACTCAGGTATGGATGTCTATGTTACTGTATTAGTGTGGCAGAACTCAGGTATAGATGTCTATGTTACTGTATTAGTGTGGCAGAACTCAGGTATGGATGTCTATGTTACTGTATTAGTGTGGCAGAACTCAGGTATAGATGTCTATATTACTGTATTAGTGTGGCAGAACTCAGGTATGGATGTCTATTATACTGTATTAGTGTGGTAGAACTCAGGTATGGATGTCTATGTTACTGTATTAGTGTAGTAGAACTCAGGTATGGATGTCTATGTTACTCTATTAATGTGGCAGAACTCAGGTATGGATGTCTATGTTACTGTATTAGTGTGGCAGAACTCAGGTATGGATGTCTATGTTACTGTATTAGTGTGGTAGAACTCAGGTATGGATGTCTATGTTACTGTATTAGTGTGGTAGAACTCAGGTATGGATGTCTGTTACTGTATTAGTGTGGTAGAACTCAGGTATGGATGTCTATGTCACTGTATTAGTGTAGTAGAACTCAGGTATGGATGTCTGTTACTGTATTAGTGTGGTAGAACTCAGGTATGGATGTCTATGTTACTGTATTAGTGTGGTAGAACTCAGGTATGGATGTCTATGTTACTCTATTAATGTGGCAGAACTCAGGTATGGATGTCTATGTTACTGTATTAGTGTGGTAGAACTCAGGTATGGATGTCTGTTACTGTATTAGTGTGGTAGAACTCAGGTATGGATGTCTGTTACTGTATTAGTGTGGTAGAACTCAGGTATGGATGTCTATGTTACTGTATTAGTGTGGTAGAACTCAGGTATGGATGTCTATGTTACTGTATTAGTGTAGTAGAACTCAGGTATGGATGTCTATGTTACTGTATTAGTGTGGTAGAACTCAGGTATAGATGTCTATGTTACTGTATTAGTGTGGCAGAACTCAGGTATGGATGTCTATGTTACTGTATTAGTGTGGCAGAACTCAGGTATAGATGTCTATGTTACTGTATTAGTGTGGCAGAACTCAGGTATGGATGTCTATGTTACTGTATTAGTGTGGCAGAACTCAGGTATGGATGTCTATGTTACTGTATTAGTGTGGCAGAACTCAGGTATGGATGTCTATGTTACTGTATTAGTGTGGTAGAACTCAGGTATGGATGTCTATGTTACTGTATTAGTGTAGTAGAACTCAGGTATGGATGTCTATGTTACTCTATAAATGTGGCAGAACTCAGGTATGGATGTCTATGTTACTGTATTAGTGTGGCAGAACTCAGGTATGGATGTCTATGTTACTGTATTAGTGTGGTAGAACTCAGGTATGGATGTCTATGTTACTGTATTAGTGTGGTAGAACTCAGGTATGGATGTCTATGTTACTCTATTAATGTGGCAGAACTCAGGTATGGATGTCTATGTTACTGTATTAGTGTGGTAGAACTCAGGTATGGATGTCTGTTACTGTATTAGTGTGGTAGAACTCAGGTATAGATGTCTATGTTACTGTATTAGTGTGGCAGAACTCAGGTATGGATGTCTATGTTACTGTATTAGTGTGGCAGAACTCAGGTATAGATGTCTATGTTACTGTATTAGTGTGGTAGAACTCAGGTATGGATGTCTATGTTACTGTATTAGTGTAGTAGAACTCAGGTATGGATGTCTGTTACTGTATTAGTGTGGTAGAACTCAGGTATGGATGTCTATGTTACTGTATTAGTGTAGTAGAACTCAGGTATGGATGTCTATGTTACTGTATTAGTGTGGTAGAACTCAGGTATGGATGTCTATGTTACTGTATTAGTGTAGTAGAACTCAGGTATGGATGTCTATGTTACTGTATTAGTGTGGTAGAACTCAGGTATAGATGTCTATGTTACTGTATTAGTGTGGCAGAACTCAGGTATGGATGTCTATGTTACTGTATTAGTGTGGCAGAACTCAGGTATAGATGTCTATGTTACTGTATTAGTGTGGCAGAACTCAGGTATGGATGTCTATGTTACTGTATTAGTGTGGCAGAACTCAGGTATAGATGTCTATATTACTGTATTAGTGTGGCAGAACTCAGGTATGGATGTCTATGTTACTGTATTAGTGTGGCAGAACTCAGGTATAGATGTCTATATTACTGTATTAGTGTGGCAGAACTCAGGTATGGATGTCTATGTTACTGTATTAGTGTGGCAGAACTCAGGTATAGATGTCTATGTTACTGTATTAGTGTGGCAGAACTCAGGTATGGATGTCTATGTTACTGTATTAGTGTGGTAGAACTCAGGTATGGATGTCTATGTTACTGTATTAGTGTAGTAGAACTCAGGTATGGATGTCTATGTTACTGTATTAGTGTGGTAGAACTCAGGTATGGATGTCTGTTACTGTATTAGTGTGGTAGAACTCAGGTATGGATGTCTATGTTACTGTATTAGTGTAGTAGAACTCAGGTATGGATGTCTGTTACTGTATTAGTGTGGTAGAACTCAGGTATGGATGTCTATGTTACTGTATTAGTGTGGTAGAACTCAGGTATGGATGTCTGTTACTGTATTAGTGTGGTAGAACTCAGGTATGGATGTCTGTTACTGTATTAGTGTGGTAGAACTCAGGTATGGATGTCTATGTTACTGTATTAGTGTGGTAGAACTCAGGTATGGATGTCTATGTTACTGTATTAGTGTAGTAGAACTCAGGTATGGATGTCTATGTTACTGTATTAGTGTGGTAGAACTCAGGTATAGATTTCTATGTTACTGTATTAGTGTGGCAGAACTCAGGTATGGATGTCTATGTTACTGTATTAGTGTGGCAGAACTCAGGTATGGATGTCTATGTTACTGTATTAGTGTGGCAGAACTCAGGTATAGATGTCTATGTTACTGTATTAGTGTGGCAGAACTCAGGTATGGATGTCTATGTTACTGTATTAGTGTGGTAGAACTCAGGTATGGATGTCTATGTTACTGTATTAGTGTAGTAGAACTCAGGTATGGATTTCTATGTTACTCTATTAATGTGGCAGAACTCAGGTATGGATGTCTATGTTACTGTATTAGTGTGGTAGAACTCAGGTATAGATGTCTATGTTACTGTATTAGTGTGGCAGAACTCAGGTATGGATGTCTATGTTACTGTATTAGTGTGGTAGAACTCAGGTATGGATGTCTATGTTACTGTATTAGTGTAGTAGAACTCAGGTATGGATGTCTGTTACTGTATTAGTGTGGTAGAACTCAGGTATGGATGTCTATGTCACTGTATTAGTGTAGTAGAACTCAGGTATGGATGTCTGTTACTGTATTAGTGTGGTAGAACTCAGGTATGGATGTCTATGTTACTGTATTAGTGTGGTAGAACTCAGGTATAGATGTCTATGTTACTCTATTAATGTGGCAGAACTCAGGTATGGATGTCTATGTTACTGTATTAGTGTGGTAGAACTCAGGTATGGATGTCTGTTACTGTATTAGTGTGGTAGAACTCAGGTATGGATGTCTGTTACTGTATTAGTGTGGTAGAACTCAGGTATGGATGTCTATGTTACTGTATTAGTGTGGTAGAACTCAGGTATGGATGTCTATGTTACTGTATTAGTGTAGTAGAACTCAGGTATGGATGTCTATGTTACTGTATTAGTGTGGTAGAACTCAGGTATAGATGTCTATGTTACTGTATTAGTGTGGCAGAACTCAGGTATGGATGTCTATGTTACTGTATTAGTGTGGCAGAACTCAGGTATAGATGTCTATGTTACTGTATTAGTGTGGCAGAACTCAGGTATGGATGTCTATGTTACTGTATTAGTGTGGCAGAACTCAGGTATAGATGTCTATGTTACTGTATTAGTGTGGCAGAACTCAGGTATGGATGTCTATGTTACTGTATTAGTGTGGTAGAACTCAGGTATGGATGTCTATGTTACTGTATTAGTGTAGTAGAACTCAGGTATGGATGTCTATGTTACTCTATAAATGTGGCAGAACTCAGGTATGGATGTCTATGTTACTGTATTAGTGTGGCAGAACTCAGGTATGGATGTCTATGTTACTGTATTAGTGTGGTAGAACTCAGGTATGGATGTCTATGGTACTCTATTAATGTGGCAGAACTCAGGTATGGATGTCTATGTTACTGTATTAGTGTGGTAGAACTCAGGTATGGATGTCTGTGTTACTCTATAAATGTGGCAGAACTCAGGTATGGATGTCTATGTTACTGTATTAGTGTGGCAGAACTCAGGTATGGATGTCTGTGTTACTCTATAAATGTGGCAGAACTCAGGTATGGATGTCTATGTTACTGTATTAGTGTGGCAGAACTCAGGTATGGATGTCTATGTTACTGTATTAGTGTGGTAGAACTCAGGTATGGATGTCTATGTTACTCTATAAATGTGGCAGAACTCAGGTATGGATGTCTATGTTACTGTATTAGTGTGGTAGAACTCAGGTATGGATGTCTATGTTACTGTATTAGTGTGGTAGAACTCAGGTATGGATGTCTATGTTACTCTATTAATGTGGCAGAACTCAGGTATGGATGTCTATGTTACTGTATTAGTGTGGTAGAACTCAGGTATGGATGTCTGTTACTGTATTAGTGTGGTAGAACTCAGGTATAGATGTCTATGTTACTGTATTAGTGTGGCAGAACTCAGGTATGGATGTCTATGTTACTGTATTAGTGTGGCAGAACTCAGGTATAGATGTCTATGTTACTGTATTAGTGTGGTAGAACTCAGGTATGGATGTCTATGTTACTGTATTAGTGTAGTAGAACTCAGGTATGGATGTCTGTTACTGTATTAGTGTGGTAGCACTCAGGTATGGATGTCTATGTTACTGTATTAGTGTAGTAGAACTCAGGTATGGATGTCTGTTACTGTATTAGTGTGGTAGAACTCAGGTATGGATGTCTATGTTACTGTATTAGTGTGGTAGAACTCAGGTATAGATGTCTATGTTACTGTATTAGTGTGGTAGAACTCAGGTATAGATGTCTATATTACTCTATTAATGTGGCAGAACTCAGGTATAGATGTCTATGTTACTGTATTAGTGTGGCAGAACTCAGGTATGGATGTCTATGTTACTGTATTAGTGTGGTAGAACTCAGGTATGGATGTCTATGTTACTGTATTAGTGTGGTAGAACTCAGGTATGGATGTCTATGTTACTCTATTAATGTGGCAGAACTCAGGTATGGATGTCTATGTTACTGTATTAGTGTGGTAGAACTCAGGTATGGATGTCTGTTACTGTATTAGTGTGGTAGAACTCAGGTATAGATGTCTATGTTACTGTATTAGTGTGGCAGAACTCAGGTATGGATGTCTATGTTACTGTATTAGTGTGGCAGAACTCAGGTATGGATGTCCATGTTACTGTATTAGTGTGGCAGAACTCAGGTATGGATGTCTATGTTACTGTATTAGTGTGGCAGAACTCAGGTATAGATGTCTATGTTACTGTATTAGTGTGGTAGAACTCAGGTATGGATGTCTATGTTACTGTATTAGTGTAGTAGAACTCAGGTATGGATGTCTGTTACTGTATTAGTGTGGTAGCACTCAGGTATGGATGTCTATGTTACTGTATTAGTGTAGTAGAACTCAGGTATGGATGTCTGTTACTGTATTAGTGTGGTAGAACTCAGGTATGGATGTCTATGTTACTGTATTAATGTGGTAGAACTCAGGTATAGATGTCTATGTTACTGTATTAGTGTGCTAGAACTCAGGTATAGATGTCTATGTTACTCTATTAATGTGGCAGAACTCAGGTATGGATGTCTATGTTACTGTATTAGTGTGGTAGAACTCAGGTATGGATGTCTGTTACTGTATTAGTGTGGTAGAACTCAGGTATGGATGTCTGTTACTGTATTAGTGTGGTAGAACTCAGGTATGGATGTCTATGTTACTGTATTAGTGTGGCAGAACTCAGGTATGGATGTCTATGTTACTGTATTAGTGTGGCAGAACTCAGGTATAGATGTCTATGTTACTGTATTAATGTGGCAGAACTCAGGTATGGATGTCTATGTTACTGTATTAGTGTGGTAGAACTCAGGTATGGATGTCTGTTACTGTATTAGTGTGGTAGAACTCAGGTATGGATGTCTATGTTACTGTATTAGTGTGGCAGAACTCAGGTATGGATGTCTATGTTACTGTATTAGTGTGGCAGAACTCAGGTATAGATGTCTATGTTATTGTATTAATGTGGCAGAACTCAGGTATGGATGTCTATGTTACTGTATTAGTGTGGTAGAACTCAGGTATGGATGTCTATGTTACTGTATTAGTGTAGTAGAACTCAGGTATGGATGTCTGTTACTGTATTAGTGTAGTAGAACTCAGGTATGGATGTCTATGTTACTGTATTAGTGTAGTAGAACTCAGGTATGGATGTCTGTTACTGTATTAGTGTGGTAGAACTCAGGTATGGATGTCTATGTTACTGTATTAGTGTGGCAGAACTCAGGTATGGATGTCTATGTTACTGTATTAGTGTGGTAGACCTCAGGTATAGATGTCTATGTTACTATATTGGTGTAGTAGAACTCAGGTATGGATGTCTGTTACTGTATTAGTGTGGTAGAACTCAGGTATGGATGTCTATGTTACTGTATTAGTGTGGTAGAACTCAGGTATGGATGTCTATGTTACTGTATTAGTGTGGTAGACCTCAGGTATGGATGTCTATGTCACTGTATTAGTGTAGTAGAACTCAGGTATAGATGTCTATGTTACTATATTAGTGTAGTAGAACTCAGGTATGGATGTCTGTTACTGTATTAGTGTGGTAGAACTCAGGTATGGATGTCTGTTACTGTATTAGTGTGGTAGAACTCAGGTATGGATGTCTATGTTACTGTATTAGTGTAGTAGAACTGAGGTATGGATGTCTGTTACTGTATTAGTGTAGTAGAACTCAGGTATGGATGTCTGTTACTGTATTAGTGTGGTAGAACTCAGGTATGGATGTCTATGTTACTGTATTAGTGTAGTAGAACTGAGGTATGGATGTCTATGTTACTGTATTAGTCTAGTAGAACTCAGGTATGGATGTCTATGTTACTGTATTAGTGTAGTAGAATTAAAGGTCACCTATTGGTGGTTCTAAAGAATTTAATATAGATTAGTCATCATTTACTTCAAACATCTTTAAAGTTTAAAAGACCTTGTCACCTTAAAATATAAATTTTTGAAGGAAAAGAAGAATTTAAATAGTAAAGACTGCAGAAAGAATCACTGATCGATCAGTACAAAAAGGGCACACTTTTATCTCTTTGCACGCACTAGTTTCATCAGCTTTCCAGCTTTCACTCTTCCTGAAATGCCTATGCAAGATATGTGCAATCATTAATATATTTATTATAAACATTAAAAGGAGAGCGCAGCCTTGAAGCTTGTGTTTTTAATGATGGGGAGCAGTAAACCAATGTGGTCCAGACCATTCTTCAACTCATCAACTTGAGAGTTGCCGTTCAACCATAATTTACTACTCTGCCAGCCAAAGCAATCCCACATTCAAGGACTGGGTTTTTCAAACTGCAGCTTTTCATAAGCTCTGAGAATTCTCACTAACCCACAAGGGTGGTTTTACCCATATTTTTCTACTTGTGATGGCAGAAGTGCTAATTTCACCCTCGCTAGAAAGGGAGGGAGTCAGTTATTCAGCTGAGAGATGCAGCAGCATGTTAGTGATGGTGAGATCAAAGAAGGGGATTCAGAGCAAAATATTGACAACCACTTTGAATGATGATGTGTAAGTATAGTACTTCCACATAGCAAAATTTCAAAAAAGACCATTACGTTTACTTTGCTAGGGTGAGAAAAAAATTCGTTATGGCACTTCTCCAGTTTTCAGAGGGGTAGTTTTCTGAGCAGGGTGGCAAAGGAGGGTACAAAGGCAATTGCTGCATGGGCAATAAAGTTGACAATAGATTGCACATGGTATCCTACAATCAGTGTAGCAAATATGAGCAAATAAATGTATGTGCGATGTCAGTAGGTGCTACGTGCTTCTGTTCTGCCAGACCTTATATAGTATAGTGCAGTAAGAAGGAATTGAACAAAGCCAGAATGCTAATGCTTTGTTTAAGATTTAAGCAAGTTTCAAGCAGAAGTGTATTCTAGACTCTGAAAGGGCAATCCGTCTGGCAGTCCTAATTTTAAAGTGGGCTCCTCATCATGAGATGAGAGGTGGGGGACAAAAGGCTTCTTCTGACACACACACACACACACACACACACCCACCCACACACACACACCTTTTTATGCATTTTTTTAAAAGTATGAATGTTTGAGCAAACAAGTCAGCTGAAAATAAGCTATGAAATAAAAGAATTATTGATTGACGTCAGACCCCATTAAGCAGATGCCCCTTTAATTGGAAGATCACAATGTTTAGGTTAAAAATAAAACAACCATATATATATATATATATATATATATATATATATATATATATATATATGTGAGTACGTGTACAACCCCAATTCCAATGAAGTTGGGACATTGTGTAAAACATAAATAAAAACAGAATACGATGATTGCACCTTTTCAACCTTTATTCAATTGAATACTCTACAAAGACAAGATATTTAATGTTCCAATGGATAAACTTTATTGTTTTTGGCAAATATTCACTCATTTTGAATTTGATGTCTGCAACACATTCCAAAGAGGTTGGGACAGGGGCATGTTTACCACTGTGTTACATCACCTTTCCTTTTAACAACACTCACGTTTGGGAACTGAGGACACTAACTGTTGAAGCTTTGTAGGTGGAATTCTTTCCCTCTGCTTGATGTACACCTTCAGTTGCTAAACGGTCCGGGATCTCCGTTGTCGCATTTTTTCACTTCATAATGCGCCACACATTTTAGAGAGTGTCAGACAGGATCATGAGCCTGAAGTTGGAGGTTGATGGTGTAATTTTGAATGTGGTCAGTTCATATGCACTACAGGTTGGTTGTCAGTTAGAGGAGAAAGAGGAATTTTGGAGTAAGATGGATGAAGTGGTAGATGGTGTCCCTAGAGAGGAGAGATTAGTGATTGGTGCAGACTTCAATGGACATGTTGGTGAAGGGAACAGAGGGGATGAAGAGGTGCTGGGTATGTATGGTGTGAATGACAGAAATGCAGAAGGTCAGATGATTGTAGATTTTGCAAAGAGAATGGAAATGGCTGTGGTGAACACGTATTTTGAGAAGAGGGAAGAACACAGGGTGACATACAAGAGTGGAGGGAGGTGCACATGGCTTATATCCTTAGCAGGAGATGCCACCTAAAGGAGATTGAAGATTGTAAAGTGGTACCAGGGGAAAGTGTAGCAAGGCAGCATAGGGTGGTTTGTAGAATGAGATTAGAAACAAAGAAGAGGAAGAGTGTGAAGACAGAGCCAAAGATTAGATGGTGGAAGCTGAAGGAGGAGGATGGTTGCAGGCAGTTCAGGGATAAATTGCAACAGGCCCTTGGGGGCAGTGAGGAGCTACCTGAGGACTGGGAAACTACAGCTAAGGTGGTGAGAGAAACTGGCAAAAATGTGTTGGGTGTTTCGTCTGGTCAGAGGAAAGAAGACAAGGAAAGTTGGTGGTGGAATGAGGAAGTCCAGGAGAGTATTCAGAAGAAGGCAGCTAAGAAAAAGTGGGATAACCAGAGAGATGAAAGAATGGTGGCAAAGAAGTACAGAGTAGGTCAGAAGGAGCTACATTGTATCTTTGTGGATCTAGAGAAGGCATATGATAGGGTGCCAAGAAAGGAACTGTGGTACTGTATGAGGAAGTCAGGTGTAGCTGAAAAGTATGTTAGGGTGGTGCAGGACATGTATGAGGATAGTGAGACAGTGGTGAGGTGTGCAGTTGGAGTGACAAATGGTTTCAATGTGAAGGTAGGGTTACATCAGGGATCAGCTTTGAGCCCCTTCTTGTTTGCAATGGTGATGGAAAGGTTGACAGATGAGGTCAGGCAGGAGGCTCCATGGACCATGATGTTTGCAGATGACATTGTAATCTGTGGTGAGAGTAGAGAGCAGGTGGAAGAGAATCTGGAGAGGTGGAGGTTTGCACTGGAGAGGAGAGGAATGAAGGTCAGTAGAGACAAGACGGAATACATGTGTGTGAATGAGAGGGAGGCAGGTGGAAAGGTGAAGATGCAAGGAGTAGAGGTCGTAAAGGTGGATGACTTCAAATATCTTGGGTCAACCATCCAGAGCAATGGACAGTGTAAAAAAGAGGTGAAGAAGAAGGTGCAGGCAGGATGGAGTGGGTGGAGACGGGTGTCAGGGCTGATGTGTGACAGAAGGATAGCCACAAGAGTGAAAGGGAAGGTTTACAAGACAGTAGTGCGTCCTGCTATGATGTATGGTTTGGAGACTGTGACTCTGTCTAAAAGACAGGAGGCTGAGCTGGAGGTGGCGGAGATGAAGATCCTGAGATTTTCGTTGGGAGTGACAAGAATGGACAAGATTAGAAATGAGCAGATCAGAGGGACAGTGAAGGTGGAGCAGTTTGGAGATAAAGCCAGAGAGGCCAGGTTGAGATGGTTTGGACATGTATTGAGGAGGAATAGTGGATATATTGGTCAAAGAATGTTGGAGATGGAGCTGCTGGGTTGAAGGAGAAGAGGTAGACCTCAGAGAAGCTTTATGGATGTAGTGAAGGTGGACATGGAGATGGTTGGTGTAAAAGTAGAAGAGGCAGTGGATAGGGCATATGATCCGCTGTGGCAACCCCTAAAGGGAGCAGCCGAAAGAAGAAGAAGATAATGCGCCACACATTTTCAATGGTAGACATGTCTGGACTGCAGGCAGGCCAGTCTAGTACCTGCACTCTTGTACTACGAAGCCATGCTGTTGTAACATGTGCAGAATGTGGCTTGGCATTGTCTTGCTGAAATAAGCAGGGACGTCCCTGAAAAAGACGTTGCTTGGATGGCAGCATATGTTGCTCCAAAACCTGTATGTACCATTCAGCATTAATGGTGCCTTCACAGATGTGCAAGTTACCTATGCCATGGGCACTAACACACCCCCAGACCATCAGAGATGCTGGCTTTTGAACTTTGTGCTGATAACAATCCGGAGAGTCCTTTTCCTCTTTGGCCCGGAGGACACAACGTCAATGATTTCCAAAAACAATCTGAATTGTGGACTCGTCAGACCACAGGACACTTTTCCACTTTGCGTCAGTCCATCTCAGATGAGCTCGGGTCCAGAGAAGCTGGCGGCGTTTCTGGGTGTTGTTGATATGTGGCTTTCGCTTTGCATGGCAAAGTTTTAACTTGCACTTGCAGATGGAGCGACAAACTGTGTTCACTGACAATGGTTTTCTGAAGTCTTCCTGAGCCCATGTGGTTAATATCCGTTACAGAATGATGTCGTTTTTTTAATGCAGTACTTCCTGAGGGATCAAAGGTCACGGGCATTCAATGTTGATTTTCTGCCTTGCTGCTTACTTACAGAGATTTCTCCAGATTCTCTGAATCTTTTGACGATATTATGGACTGTAGATGATGAAATCCCTAAATTCCTTGCAATTGCACGTTGAGAAACATTGTTCTTAAACTGTTGGACTATTTGCTCACACAGATGTTCATAAAGTGGTGAACCTCACCTCATCCTTGCTTGTGAATGACTGAGTCTTTCAGGGATGCTCCCTTTATACCCAATCATGACACTCACCTGTTTCCAATTAACCTGTTCACCTCTAGAATGTTCCAAACAGGTGTTTTTGAACATTCCTCAACTTTCCCAGTCTTTTGTTGCCCCTGTCCCAACTTCTTTGGAATGTGTTGCAGGCATCAAATTCAAAATGAGTGAATATTTGCAAAAAACAATAAAGTTCATCCGTTTGAACATTAAATATCTTGTCTTTGTAGTGTATTCAATTGAATATACGTTGAAAAGGATTTGCAAATCATCGTATTCTGTTTTTATTTATGTTTGCACAACGTCCCAACTTCATTGAAATTGGTGTTGTATGTTTATTACAACAAGTGCAAAATGTAAATAAAAACAGAATGTAATGATGTGCAAATCACTTAAACCCCATATTTAATTTTAAGTAGTTCAAAAAACATCAGATGTTGAGACTGAGAAACTAAGAAAAATATATGTCTGTTTTGAATGTGATACCAGCAGCATTTTTCAAAAAGTTGGGACAGGGGCAACAAAAGACTGTTAAAGATGTGTAATGCTACAAAACACGTGATGGAACATCTCACAACTAATTTGGCTATTTTACAAAAGGTCAAAAGCATTGCAGAGAGGTTGAGTCTTTCAGAAGTAAACATGGGGATAGGTTCACTACTCTGAAAGTGTGGGCAACCAGTGCAACAGTTTAAGAATAACTTTTCTCAACATAAAATAACAAAGAGTTTGGGGATTTCATCATGTACAGAAGATAATATTAAAAGATTCAGAGAATTCAGAGAGATGGGTGCCTGCATTCTCAGGGGTAAAGAGGAGAGGAAACATCTGGCTTCCTATCAGTGCACAGTTAAAAAACCAGCATCTGTGATGGTTTACAGCTGCATTAGTGCACGTGGCATGGATTACATGCACATCTCTGAAAGCACCATTAAGCACTATTATACAGGTTTTGGATTAACATATGCTGCCATCCAGATGACGTCTTTTTCAGTGAAGGTCATACTTATTTCACGAAGACACGTCCAAACCACGTTCTACACATATTACAACAGCATGACTCTGTAGTTAAAGAGTCCAGATGCTAAACTGGCCTGACTGCAGTCCAGACCTGTCAACCACTGAAATATTTGTTGCAATATGAAATGAAAAATATGACAAAGTAGACCCTGCTGAGCAGCTGAAATCCTATATCTATATAAGCAAAAAAGGGGAAAACATATAAGAACTACAGCAAATGTTCTCCTCAATTCCCAAAAGCTAGTGGGTGGAATTGGAAATGTCTAAAAAATGGCAAGTGGAGTAGGGTAGCACGAATGCCAAGCCAGTTAGCCTGTTACCATAATATCACCTATATCATTAGTCAATCATTGGCTGGAGATGGATGCCCCCTTTATCTAATTGATTCTGCTGCTGCTATAGATACAGCCCCTGGGCTGAAAAAAAGCTTGTGAAGTTACATCACATTTTTAACAGTTATTCAACAGCATTTTATTTTAGTACTTCTTTCCAGTAAATAAGACATTCTCACGTTTGCTGATGCATCTAACAATTGATGGATTTCTTGATAGGGTTGAGCTCAGGTGATTGACATTGCAGAACATTCCATTTGCCTTGAAGTCTTTGTGCTACTTTTGCAGTGAAGCTCAGGCCAACAAATAAATAGGTGTAAATTGGTTACACTTCATCAAATCATTTTTTGTCAGCAATTACTTCATCAATAAATACAAAGGAACCAGTTCAATTGACAGCCATACATGCTCACATCACAACACCTCCACCATGCTTGACAGATGAGTTGATGTGCTTTGGATCATGAGTAGTTCCCTCTCTTGGGGAATTTTGTAACAAAAGTACCCTCAAATTAAAACTGAAAATCAATTCCAATGTACTGTGATGAATGTTCTGGCCTAGCATGAGCTAATGTTACAGCAGGGCAGAGCTGAACTACACTATATTCAGAGTTTTTCTATAAAACATTGCATTAACTAAGAAAATAGTGCCCATATTCATGTAAGTATGAGGTTTTGATGAAAAATATTGGACTATTCCTTTAACTAAGCAGCAGGGGGATTTACTGTTGTACAGTGACATATTTTATTATTTTACTTAATGTGTATAAGTTGTATGAATTATGAATCTATTAAATTAGCCAGGGTCCAACTCAGTGCTAACTCAGCAGTTAATTCAACATTAATGTCAGGCAGTAGCGCTACATGTGCACATTCTCAAACACAGGCAAGTTTGCTTCATTTAGAAAAAAAAAAAGAACTTATGAACTCTGTTTGTTAGTCAAAGGCATAGAGGAAATAAAACATGTGGATGAGACAAAAACTAGCTTCTTTTCATGGGTTTATTTGAAGGCATTTGAATGCTTTAAAATGCTATGGCACAAAAATAGCTTGTTATGAGCTTACTGGAATGAAATGATGGCTACAGGCATTATCAATATAGTTTGCTGTTAATGATATAATCATTTCCTTGACTGTATAGATGAAAGAAACAGCAGAAACAGGGACATTTTTTGAAAAATCCACAAGCTCCATTTTTAAACATTTTGAAATCAACACTGAAGGACCTGGATTGTGTCAGATCAAGTGCCTTTACTGACAAATTTTTATTAGCAACTAGCATGTGTGGGGTGGAGGTATAACACATGCTGATTAGTGTCTATTGTCTATTTCTACCTCCTGCCTCAAGCTGTCTCTCCTTTTCTCTTTTCTGGCCTCTTCTCTAATCTACATTATATGGTCCAGCCTTGTTAGTTGGCCCTATTGGGAAATAACAATAATAGTTCCAACTTGTAAGTATGTCAAGGAGATTTGTGTTTGTGGAGAAAAAGATAAGGAACAACCTGTCCTTATTAGAAAGTGAATGATTAGCCAAGGTGCCAGTCCAATTAAAAGTCTCTTGATAATGTACTGAATATGTTCACTGCTGCTGTATCACTGATATGTTGTTGATAAGTTACTCAGAGTCTGTTGAGTGTTTATTTAATCTAAAAAGGACCACTGGTGTGGTCTGAATTGAAGCTTAGCATTGAGTCTTAGTTCACTGTGGTAGGACTCTCCTGCAGTGGCAAACTGACTGTTAGAGCTGAGACCTTCATAAATGCAAAACTGAAAAATGAGGAAAAATATCAACTTCACGATAATTCAATTTCTGTTAGCACCCCTTTGGGATTCTAGTAGTATGTCAGTGCTATGGCAATGACCATTGGCTATTCTAGATTCAGCACACACATGTGAAGACTTGCTTTATTAGAAGCTTGTAACGGTGACTAACATGTATTTTACCTTGTTACAGTTTTACAGTGACACCTTCAGTGTATTGTCACTGCTTACTCTAACAACTGGCTGTATTTTAGTGATGTATCTAGGACTTCCAGAAGGCCAGAGTGTCCCACCCCTTGCTAATCAAAATAATATATACATAATTGTTTGATTAATCCAGTCACTGCCTTCAATTCAGTTCCTGAAGGCCTAACCAATCAGAGAGCTGGTTTGGCTATATCTAACTAGATCTTAATTGGATTTACTGTGTGATTAAATTAAATACAAACATACAAAAATTGCATTTTTTATTTCACTGAATTACTTTATAGATGCAATGTACTAAGAAAGTGTTTGACCTCCATATATTCAGTAAATTACTGATATGGGTCAGTATCATTTTATTTTTTTAAGGTGGTACTGGTGTTGGCAGTGCATGTGTCACTGATGGAAATGATTAAACTCTCTGCACAGTGATGTTGCTGATCTTACACTGTACCACAAAAATATACAAAGGGTGTGGTCAGCTTTGTGGTCAGAAACTAACAATTGATCATGGACAGGTGGATGACTAACACATTGTGCATCAGCAGATGGACTACAGTCTGAACACCAGCAAAGAAAACCTACAAGGTTAAGTTTTTTATAAAGTGGCTGGAAAGTGTATAAAAATATGTGGGAAAATAATTCTTCTATAATACTGCTAAATGCTCCCAGTAACAAACCAGGTAATATTTTTGCTCAGTGTTGTGATATTTTAATATATTAAAAAGATTTTCTCCTCTGCGTATTCACCCAAGATGGCGCCCACCGTGGCAGGCGTCTTTGTGTGCTCCTCCTGCAACCGACGCTATTTATTACTTATTTTAACTATAGTATTTATTTTAAGTGTACAGAACATCCATGGTACAGTCAGTTACAGTAAAAGGCACTCCTGGAGATCGGTAAAGTTCATCATGAACGTACCTTTAGCCTCTCGGACTTCAACTTTCTTTTACGCTCGCACTCCACCGGCACCAGCCGGCAAGGCCCAGCAGCACCGGCCTCGGGTGAGCGGCGCAGCCGACGAACAGAGCGGCCAAAGCGGAAGCGGGGCAAGAGAGGTGGGCTACATGCTAGGCTAAAGGCTAGGGCTACACGGCCACCGCTACCTAGCCTGCTGCTAGCTAATGTTCGCTCCCTCGAAAACAAGCTGGATGAGCTGAGGACCAGAATAACAACCCAGCGTGAGATCAGAGAGTGCTGTGCTCTTATCCTCACAGAGACCTGGCTCTCGGACAGCACGCCAGACTCGGCGATCCAGCTGGAAACGCACGGCAGTGTCGGGGAAGAACAAAGGCGACGGTGTCTGCATCTACGTGAACAACAGGTGGTGTACGGGCGTAAAGACTGTTGAAAAACATTGTTCAGCTGACTTAGAGCTGCTGATGGTGAAGTGCAGAGCCTTTTATCTGCCTAGAGAGTTCAGCTCTGTGCACATTCTTGCTGCTTACGTTCCGCCATGCGCGAACTCTGCCACGGCGCTAGGGCTGCTGCATGACGCCATCAGTAAACAAGAGACTGCGCACCCAGTTCATTGTGGCCAGCGACTTCAATCACTGCAACCTGAGGACTGTCCTCCCCAAGTATCATCAGCACGTGGGCTTTGCAACGAAGGAGAGTAACATACTCGACCAAGTTTACAGCAATGTGAGGGGGGCCTACAGGCCCGTGCCTTGGCCACACTTCAGTCTGACCACATCTCCGTGTTCCTCTACCCAGCATACAGACAACTCCTCAAGCAAGCACTTGCTGAAGCAATGCTGAAGACTACAAAAGGTCCAGATATGACCTGCGTAGATCTATCAAAGAGGCCAAGAGACAGTACAAGCTGAAGCTGGAGGGCTACTACACCACCACGGACTCCCGGCGCATGTGGCAAGGACTACAGCACATCACCCACTACCAGCAGACGAGCAGGGCGGCTACAAACAGCCACACCATGCTACCTGATGAGCTAAATGAGTTTTATGCTTGCTTCGAGGCCCTCAACCCTGGCCGACCAAGAGACACTATGGCCACACGAAACACATCACTCACTGTGACATCAGTGAATGTGTGCAGGACCTTGAGGAGAATAAACCCACAGAGAGCAGCCGGCCCAGACAACACCCCCGGGCGAACTGGCCAATGTGTTTGTGGACATATTCAATCTGTCCCTTGCGCAAGCTTTTGTGCCATCCTGCTTCAAGTCAACCACCATCATACCCCTCCCAAAGAAAAGCATTGTGACCAGCCTAAATGACTATCGCCCTGTTGCACTCACCCAAATCATGATGAAGTGCTTCGAGAGAATAGTCATGACTCACATCCAAGAGACCATTCCAAACACCATAGACCCTCTTCAGTTTGCATACCGACGGAACAGGTCCACAGACGACGCAGTGAACACAGCCCTTCACACAGCCCTCACACACCTGGAGGGCAAGGACACCTATGTCAGGATGCTCTTCATTGACTACAGCTCAGCTTTTAACACGGTCATCCCACACAAACTCTCAGAAAAGCTCCTCACCCTCGGACTGACACCTGCTCTCTGCAACTGGGTGCTGAGCTTTTTATCAGATAGACCCCAGTCAGTCAGAGTCGGCAGCCACACATGCAGCACAAGAACAGTCAGCACAGGGGTCCCACAGGGCTGTGTGCTGAGCCCCCTTCTGTACACACTCTTCACGTATGACTGCGTGTCCTCCCAAAGCAACACCAGCATCATCAAGTTTGCTGATGATACTACAGTCGCTGGACTGATCAAAGGTGGGGACGAGACAGCATACAGGAAGGAGGTGGCTGAGCTGGTGGCCTGGTGTCATAACAACAGTCTCTCCTTGAATGCAAACTAGACCAAGGAAATGATTGTTGATCCAAGGAGGAAACGGGAGCTACACACACCCCTGTATGTTGGTGAGACAGAGGTGGAGAGGGTGAAAACCTTCAAATTCCTTGGCATCCACATCAGTGAGGATCTCACCTGGTCTCACAATACACACCTCATCATCAGGAAGTCCCAGCAGCGATTGTACTTTCTGAGAAGGCTGAGGAAATTTGGCATGCTAGCCAAAATTCTCAACACCTTCTACAGGAGTACGATCGAGAGTGTTCTTACCAGTTCCATCACGGTCTGGTATGGAAACTGCACTGCTCAGGACAGGAAGGCTCTCCAGCGTGTAATCAAAACTGCCCAGTCCATCTCAGGAGCAGCCTTCCCCACACTACAGGACATTTATCACACCAGGGTCATCAGAAGGGCACAAAACATCATCAGGGACAGTGCACACCCCCAGCACAGACTCTTCACACTCCTACCTTCAGGCAGACGTTACAGGAGTCCAGGACAACTAGACTGACCAACAGTTTCTATTCACAGGCCATCAGGCTGGTGAACACCTCACTAACTACCTCTTCCCCCCTCCCAATCTGAAATGATTTAACCTGGCACTCAACAACTGCACCTTACCTGCACTGTACTGCTGCTGTTAGAACAATACTGTTTACACCTATTACTGCACAATATTGTTTACTGTTTACTGTTTACATCTGTTATCATCTGTCACTTTATGAACAGCTGCTACACTTATTTGCACAAACGCACATGTAACTTTAATTTTATTTCAACTTTGCACATACTGTACACTTTTTGCTTTTACCTTTTACTATGGTTTTTCTGGTTATGAGTTATTCTTTTATTTTCTTTTTTTTATTCTCTTAAGAGTATATATGGTGAATGGAGGAACAGCAAAGTAAGAATTTCATTGTACAGTGCAACTACCTGTTCTGCTGTGCACATGACAATAAAACTCTTGAATCTCATATAGCTGTGCATTTAGTGCTTACTAGTTCTTTAGTAGGAACACTAGAAAACCAGTCAGTATCTAGTGTGACCACCATTTGCCTCATGCAGTGCAACACATCTCCTTCGCATAGAGTTGATCAGGTTGTTGATTGCAGCCTGTGGAATGTTGGTCCACTCCTCTTGAATGGCTGTGCGAAGTTGCTGGATATTGACAGGAACTGGAACACGCTGTCATATACGCCGATCAAGAGCATGCCAAACATGCTCAATGGGCGACATGTCCAGTGAGCATGCTGGCCATGCAAGAACTGGAATGTTTTCAGCTTCCAGGAATGGGTACAGATCCTTGCAACATGGGGCCATGCATTATCATGCTGCAACATTAGGTGATGGTCGTGGATGAACGGCCCAACAATGGGCCTCAGGATCTCGTCACAGTATCTCTGTGCTTTCAAAATGCCATCAATAAAATGCACCTGTGCTCGTTGTCCATAACGTAGTACGCCTGCCCATACCATAACCCCACCGCCACCATGGGCCACTCGATTCACAACACTGACATCAGCAAACCGCTCACCCACATGACGCCATACACACAGTCTGCCATCTGCCTTGTACAGTGAAAACCGGGATTCATCCATGAAATTAACACCTCTCCAATGTGCCAGACGCCATCGATTGTGAGCATTTGCCCAAGCAAGTCGGTTACAACGACAAACTGCAGTCAGATGGAGACCCCAATTTTCTGACAGTTTGTCTGGGTGGCTGGTCTCAGATGATCTTGGAGGTGAAGATGCTGAATATGGAGGTTCTGGGCTGGTGTGGTTACACGTGGTCTGCGGTTGTGAGACCGGTTGCACGTGCTGCCAAATTCTCTGAAATGCCTTTGGAGACGGCTTATGGTAGAGAAATGAACATTCAATTCACGGGCAATGGCTCTGGTGGACATTCCTGCAGTCAGCATGCCAATTACACGTTCCCTCAAAACTTGAAACATCTGTGGCATTGTGCAGTGTGATAAAACTGCACATTTTAGAGTGGCCTTTTATTGTGGCCAGCCTAAGGCTGTGCAATAATCGTGCTGTCTAATCAGCATCTTGATATGACACACCTGTGAGGTGGATGGATTATCTTGGCAAAGGAGAAGTGCTCACTAACACAGATTTAGACACATTTATGAACAATGTTTGAGAGAAAAGAGCCTTTTGTGTACATAGAAGAAGTCTTAGATCTTTGAGTTCAGCTCATGAAAAATGGGAGCAAAACAAGTGTTGCGTTTATATATACAGTGGGTTGCAAAAGTATTCAGCCCCCTTGAACTTTTCAACCTTTTGCCACATTTCAGGCTTCAAACATAAAGATATGAAATTGACATTTTTTGTGAAGAGTCAACAACAAGTGGGACACAATCGTGAAGTGGAACGAAATTTGTTGGATATTTTAAACTTTTTTTAGAAATAAAAAACTGAAAAGTGGGGCGTGCAATATTATTCAGCCCCCTTGCTTTAATACTTTGTAGCGCCACCTTTTGCTGTGATTACAGCTGCAAGTGGCTTGGGGTACGTCTCTGTCAGTCTTGCACATCGAGAGACTGAAATTTTTGCCCATTCTTCCTTGCAAAACAGCTCGAGCTCAGTGAAGTTGGATGGAGAGCGTTTGTGAACAGCAGTTTTCAGCTCTTTCCACAGATTCTCGATTGGATTCAGGTCTGGACTTTGACTTGGCCATTCTAACACCTGGATACGTTTATTTGTGAACCATTCCATTGTAGATGTTGCTTTATGTTTTGGATCATTGTCTTGTTGGAAGATAAATCTCCGTCCCAGTCTCAGGTCTTTTGCAGACTCCAACAGGTTTTCTTCCAGAATGGTCCTGTATTTGGCTCCATCCATCTTCCCATCAATATTAACCATCTTCCCTGTCCCTGCTGAAGAAAAGCAGGCCCAAACCATGATGCTGCCACCACCATGTTTGACAGTGGGGATGGTGTGTTCAGGGTGATGAGCTGTATTGCTTTTACGCCAAACATAAGTTCGATTTTGGTTTCATCTGACCAGAGCACCTTCTTCCACATGTTTGGTGTGTCTCCCAGGTGGCTTGTGGCAAACATTAAATGAGACTTTTTATGGATATCTTTGAGAAATGGCTTTTTCTTGCCACTCTTCCATAAAGCCCAGATTTGTGCAGTGTACCACTGATCGTTGTCCTATGGACAAAGTCTCCCACCTCAGCTGTAGATCTCTGCAGTTCATCCAGAGTGATCATGGGCCTCTTGGCTGCATCTATGATCAGTCTTCTCCTTGTTTGAGCTGAAAGTTTAGAGGGACGGCCGGGTCTTGGTAGATTTGCAGTGGTCTGATGCTCCTTCAATTTCAATATGATCGCTTGCACAGTGCTCCTTGAGATGTTTAAAGCTTGGGAAATCTTTTTCTATCCAAATCCGGCTTTAAACCTCTCCACAACAGTATCTCGGACCTGCCTGGTGTGTTCCTTGGTCTTCATGATGCTCTCTGCGCTTTAAACAGAACTCTGAGACTATCACAGAGCAGGTGCATTTATACGGAGACTTGATTACACACAGGTGGATTCTATTTATCATCATCAGTCATTTAGGTCAACATTGGATCATTCAGAGATCCTCACTGAACTTCTGGAGTGAGTTTGCTGCACTGAAAGTAAAGGGGCCGAATAATATTGCACGCCCCACTTTTCAGTTTTTTATTTCTAAAAAAAGTTTAAAATATCCAATAAATTTCGTTCCACTTCACAATTGTGTCCCACTTGTTGTTGATTCTTCACAAAAAATTACAATTTCATATCTTTATGTTTGAAGCCTGAAATGTGGCAAAAGGTTGTTCAAGGGGGCTGAATACTTTTGCAACCCACTGTATATGTATATACATATATCTTGGTTTTCATGCAATGTGTTGAGAAACTGCATTTCCCAGAATTCTTTTCTCTTTTCGCAAGTTTTATCTGTTGGTTTCTGTTCAGCCTTTTGGTCAAATTGATCATTCAATTGACATTTTAAGTAAGACTAATATGTTGTTAGACTTAATATACCGTGTATACTGGCTCGGACTGAAACTTACTCTGTTGCATGCTTTAAGCAGCTTGTTCGAGCGAACAGGCAGCCATACAGTTGCTCTTAAGGTAACGTTACCCAAAGGGAAAATTAACAAAAGACTGTGTATCCTAGCCCCTGAGCATAAAAGCCTCCATGTGAAGACTTCCAAGTAAGTCAAAAAGACATGGAGAAAGCTGAAACCAGGGTAAGGAGTTGTGACTGAACTTCGAAACCTTCATAAATCGCTTTGCCCCACAAGTTTGGACTGTGTATTTCAGCATGGTGGCATATTGTGAGGGTTAATTGAGAGGACTGCTGCTCCAATTAACGCACTTGTGCTTTGTGAATCGAGTGGATACGCGAGTACTCTCCGGACTGCGCTATTGCTGGGGACGCAGCGACGTTGCTCTAAGCACTTCGTGACTGTGAGTAGCTACTCTTTTGAATCATTGTGCCAATGTCTACGTCTGGGATCTACAAATGTGCACCAACGAAATGGGCCAACGAGTAGTTAAATCACACCGCTGGTGAACTATTACACTAATTTGACATTGCACACTCTAGAATTACCTTTGAGACAAAGTATTGCACTTGTTTGCTGTTCACTCTTTGACCCAGTTAAGTGTTTATGAGGAAACTCATAAGGGTTGACAAAACCATTTAGACGTTCTCAGACAAACACATTGCCATTTGAAGCTCAGGAGGTTTGTATTGTTCCTTTCTAATTTTTTTTTGTGCTAATCACTGACTCCATCCATCCATCCATCCATTATCTTTCGCTTCTCCGGGGTTTGGGTCGCAGGGGCAGCATCCTAAGCAATGAGGCCCAGACCTCCCTTTCCCCAGCCACTTCCACTAGTGCACCAAGGGGGATTCCCAGGCGCTCCCAGGCCAGCTGGGTAATATAGTCACGCCAGCGTGTCCTGGGTCTTCCCCGGGGTCTCCTCCCAGGTGGACTTGCCTGTGACACCTCCCGAGGGAGGCATCCAGGAGGCATCCTAACCAAATGCCCGAACCACCTCAGCTGGCTCCTCTCGACATGAAGAAGCAGCGGCTCTACTCCGAGTCCCTCCTGGATGACCGAACTTCTCACCCTATCTCTAAGGGAGAGTCCAGACACCCTACGGAGGAAACTCATTTCGGCCGCTTGTATTCGTGATCTTATTCTTTCGGTCATTACCCAAAGCTCATGACCATAGGTGAGGGTGGGAACGTAGATCGACCGGTAAATCAAGAGCCTTGCCTTATGGCTCAGCTCTTTCTTTACCACAACAGACCGGTAAAGGGCCCGCATCACTGCTGACCCAGCAGCAATCCGCCTGTCAATCTCCCACTCCCTTGTACCATCACTCGTGAACAAGACCCCAAGATACTTGAACTCCTCCACTTGAGAGCCCTCTCCGACCCAGAGAGGGCTCTCCGCCCTTTTCCGTCTGAGAACCATGGTCTTGGATTTAGAGGTACTGATTCTCATCCTAGGCCGCTTCGCACTCGGCTACAAACCGATCCAGCAAAAGCTGAAGTTCGCGGCCTGATGTCCCCAATAGGACCACATCATCTGCAAACAGCAGCGATGTGACCCTGAGGTCACCAAACCAGACACCCTCCATCCCCTGACTGCGCCTAGAAATTCTATCCATAAAAATTATGAATAGAATCGGTGACAAAGGACAAACCAAACTCCAGCTTTGTTTGTACAGGGCCTGAATGGCTCGTAGCAAAGAGCCATGTCTGTACTCCCGAAGCACCTCCTACAGAATACCCCGGGGAACACAGTTGAATGCCTTCTCCAGACTAGGGCGGAACCCACAGTGCTCCTCCTGGATCCGAGGTTCAACTATAAGCCGGACTCTCTTCTCCAGTGACCCTCCGGTCCCCTTTTTTAAAAAGAGGCACCACCACCCCAGTCTGCCAGTCCAGTGGCACCGCCCCCGATGTCCACGCAATGTTGAAAATGCCTGTCAGCCAAGATAGCCCCACAACATCCAGAGCCTTGAGGATCTCAGGGCGGATCTCATCCACCCCTGGAGCCTTGCCACCAAGGAGCTTCTTAACTACCTTAGCAACTTTGGCCTCAGTAATGGACAAGCCTATTCCCATGTCCCTAGACTCTGCCTCCTCACTGGAGAACGTATCGGTGGGATTGAGAAGGTCCTCAAAGTATTCCTTCCACCGCCCAATGATGTCTTCAGTTGAAGTCAGCAGCACACCATCTCGACTATATACAGTGCTAGTGCCACACTGCTTTCCCCTTCTGAGTCGCCTGACGGTTTGCCAGAATCTTTTCGGAGCCAAATTATAGTCACTTTCCAAGGCCTCACCAAACTCCTACCACACACGGGTTTTTGCCTTGGCGACGACTGAAGCCGCAGATCGTTTGGCCTGTCAATACCTGCCAGCTGCCTCTGGTGTCCCACAGGCCAACCATGCCCGGTAGGACTCCTTCTTCAGCTTGACGGCATCTCTCACCTGGGGTGTCCACCACCGGGTTCGAGGATTACCGCCCCGACAGGCACCAACTACTTTATGGCCACAGCTACAGTCAGCCGCTTCAACAATGGAGGAGCGGAACATGGCCCATTCTGAGTCAATGTCCCCCACCTCCCCCGATACCTGGTCAAAGTTCTGACAGAGGTGTGAGTTGAAGATCAATTCGACAGGTTCTTCTGCCAGACGTTCCCAGCAAACCCTCACTATATGTTTGGGCTTGCCTGGTCTGACCGGCATCTTCCCTCACCACCTGATCCAACTCACCACCAGGTGGTGATCAGTTGACAGCTCAGCTCCTCTCTTTACCCGAGTGTCCAAAACACATGGCCGCAAGTCCGATGACACGACTACAAAGTCAATCATTGAACTGCGGCCTAGGGTGTCCTGGTGCCATGTGCACTTATGGACATCCTTGTGTTCAAACATGGTGTTTGTGATGAACAAAAACTGAACACCACTCGAGTTCAGATCAGAGAGGCCATTCCTCCCAATCACACCCCTCCAGGTCTCACTGTCATTGCGCACGTGAGCGTCCTCCAGTAGGACAATAGAGTCTCCAGGAGGAGCACTTTCAAGCACCCTTCCCAAGGACTAAGAAGGCTGGGTACTCTAAACTGCTGTTCGGTGCATAAGCACAGACAGGAGTCAGGACCCGTTCCCCAACCCGAAGGCGTAGGGAAGCTACCCTCTCGTCCACCGGAGAAAACCCCAACATACAGGCACCAAGTCGAGGGGCTATGAGACAGCCAACACCTGCCCGCCGCCTCTCACCATGGGCAACTCCAGAAAAGAATAAAGTCCAGCCCCTCTCAAGGAGATTGGACCCAGAACCCAAGCTGTGTGTTGAGGTGAGCCCGACTATATCTAGCCAGTATCTCTCAACCTCGCGCACAAACTCAGGCTCCTTCCCCGCCAGTGAAGTAACGTTCCAAATTCCAAAAGCCAGTTTCAGCAACCGAGGATCAGAACGCCAAGACCCACACCTTCGGACACTGCCCGATCCACAAAGCACCGAACCCCTACTACTGCCCCTCCCATTGGTGGTGGGTCGATGGGAGGGCGGACTCATGTATCTCCTGCGGGCTGGGCCCGGCCGGGCACCATTAGTAAATGCCCGGCCACCAGACGCTCGCTGGCGAGCCCCTCCCCCAGGCCTGGGCAGGGTACACAAGTCCTGTTTTCCTCTTTTCATAGGGGTTATTATGGATCACACTTTGTCTGACCTGTCACCTAGGACCAGTTTGCCATGGGAGACCCTACCAGGAGCTTTTGCTCCAGACAACATATCTCCTAGGATCATTCAAGCACGCAAACCCCTCCACCACGATAAGGTGGTGATCCATGGAGAGGCTAATTATTGACTCATTCTGA
Organism: Pygocentrus nattereri; assembly: GCF_015220715.1. NCBI lineage: Eukaryota > Metazoa > Chordata > Actinopteri > Characiformes > Serrasalmidae > Pygocentrus > Pygocentrus nattereri. Next base: position 26,225,654 of record NC_051226.1, on the reverse strand, counting down.
GTCCACATGAATAATTTCAGTTTTCTTTTCTTTGGTTTAATTCTTGATCCTACTTTATTTATCCTCATTTTTACTCAAAGAACTTGGGTGTTCAAAATAAATGGTCCCATTGTTGAGCTTTCCTAAAGTGTTGGTTTCACTGAGGAATTAATGAGAGGAATTAATACTTATTTTATGTATTACACATTTTTGGGGGCACTGCGCTAATAACCATGGTGTATCTGCAGAATTGCTTGTTATTATTGAGATGTATGCCCCTAAAAAGTTATCAGGCACCCCTTAAAGGGAAATTCCACTAGCAGAGCCTTCCAGAATGGTTTGATGTGAAAGGGTTAACTGGAGACAAACATGCAGACTTCACAGATGTAAATATAGCCATTTTATTTACTATGCAGATTCACCAGTAAGGCCACCCATATCTGTTTTTACAGGTAATGTTGATCATGGTAAAGTGATAAATCTGAACAAATCATGTTTTCTTGAGGGACTCTGAACCTGAGGTCACAAAATTCAAATGCACCAGATTAAAACCCCAGAACACAGTAGAGATTCGAGATTAACGGAGAATTCCATTGATTTAAAAAAAGGTTAAAAGGTTAAGATGTAAACAGTCAGTGGCTGTGTTTACATGCAAAAATGTAAATCACGTGAGGTCCCTTGGGTGAGATGAGTGTCCAGTTGGCGCGCTTGTGTTTTTAATGGCTTTAAACTGACGTCAGACTCAGAAAAACGTCCTTCACATGCACTTATAAAGGAAGACGTCGTGCTCTGAGACACAGAAGCTGGTCGTCCGTCCCACCGCCGTCTTTTAAAGCTCAGAGTATAAACCTCGGCTCCTCTACAGAGCAGCTTCTGCTCCGCCGTGTTGAACCGTATAAACCTTTAGCTTTGACGCGCCACGCATGCGCAGAACGTATTTACACCTTCCGATTGGAGTGTAATCGGATTCAGGCGTTTACACGGATATTATTCTTCTATTTAACGGATTATTTAGAGGTTTACCCACCTCGTTCAATCGGATAGAAATTGTATTCCGAATGGCCTCAGTCGGACTAGTCTATTCCGATTGAGGTGTTTACATGGACGTATTCTATTCCGATTGAGCTATTAGTCGGATTATTAACGGATTATTAGGCAGCGTGTAAACGTGGCTATTCAGAGTGGTTTGGTGTGAAATGCTCCATTGTAGAGAAACTTGCAGTGTCAGAATTGTTCACAGTGGTGGTGATAGGAACCAGATGTCTGAAGAGTTTAAAGCCTCTAAAAGCTCCCTCACACAGTCATTACATGAAATGGTCATGAGTTTGCTGCCTGATTACTGCTTGCTTTTGCATATTTTTGATAATATCTTGATTTAAAATGTATTTTACAATTCATTTTAACTCTCTGCAGTAACTAATCATTAGTTTTTCAGACCTTCTTTAGCTGAATGGTTCAGCTCTAACATCAGTTTCTTCTAAGTAAGTGATAGCTTTTGATATGGCTGATCTAAGTTAGCTGGGCAAAGCAACTGAAATAAGTCCCCTCTGTGACTTTTTCTGGTCTTCTCCAGTCTCAGTAAACCATGTTTGGGCTAGATTAGATTAGAATTATTAGGTGTAAACCAACTCATTCATTAGTTTCTTGGAATTTGAATCTTACTATCTCTATATTAACACAGCATTAATTTGGAGATGTTAAGCTGCCAGACTCAATCACAGGGCAAATTTGCTCAAAGCACTTAATAAAGAGTCTAGTGCAGTAAGAGAGGAGCTCACCCAGTTCTCATGAAATTTTAACACATTCTCTGTAGAAGTCCCTCAGTGTAATCTTGCCATACTTAAACTCTAATCTCAGTGTGCTTATGTGGTGCAGTGGGTCATTAAATGTGAACTGCGCTAGTTGTCTGAAGTTTTTAATTTCTTTATGTGACCTTAAAGGAAATCTTATTTATATGAGCAGCTTTTTGAATGACTGGATGACGTGATTACAGTGGCAAACCATGAATATTAGAGCCAGACCTTCAGTTTGGGCTATAAAGGTCAAAACGTGTTCAAAAACAAGAGAAAAGAACACAGCTATGATAACGCTGACATCTGCTAGGCCTATGGGATTGGTGCACACAAAGTTTTCAACAGACTAAAGTATATTTTACCTTGTACATATCAGCTTACAGTAACTTCTTCAGTAAAGAGTCCCTGTTCAGAGATGCTGCTTCTGTTTTCCATTTCTAATAACTGATTGAAATGGATTGGTCAGGCTACCGTTCAAACAGTCAGTTTATTTCAAGGACTTTCAGAAGACCTAGAGCTACATTTTTCTCAGGAAATTGTTTACACTGTCAATAAAAAAGCAGTAATGAATATTTGTTCTGAATTTGTCACACACAGAAAGATGTATTGTTAACGACAGAGGCAAATTTGACATTTTGAACAGGAAAAGTAGAATAAGAAGTGATTTAAGCTTTGTGTTTGCCAGAATGTAACAGGAAAATTATACAGGAGCTCATTAGGTTGGGTAGCAAAGCTTTTGGATTAAAGTGGAGCGATTAGCAGCACTTCAGGAGACACAAACACACTCTAGCAGCTCTACTGGACTTATACAGCCATACATGTTTGAGCTACCAGAGCTAAGAATCCAGTTCAGAGCCATATGACACCGACCTACCCAAGAATCAACCTCGCTCCACTCTGTCTGAGACAGAATGGTCATTTTTCCCCTCCCATTTATGCATATTAGCAACAGGTATTACTGACTAGCATAAACCTAGCCTAGTAAAGTTAGGCTGGATGAATCACCAATGCCTATGTTCTCTAATTTTTATGACTTTATTGTGCTAGGAAAGGGGTTATGCTAGGTATGGCTCCAGTGCATAATCAAGTCATGATTTCAGGCTTGCCCAAAAAATACCAAACAAGAAAATGATACAGTTTAATGGTCTGACTCACAGTTCAGTACTACATAGTTCACAGGCTTTTAATACGCTTTTAGCAATTACTTTCTAAGATGTATAGTTTGTTTAGAAACAAATTCCTGAATTTACTTTACATGGACTTTAACTTGCAAGGTCTTCAGTTTAACTCCTGAAGTTCTAACCAGTGAAAAAACTCACTTGGCTGTATCTACATAGACAGGATTCAAGTCACTAGTTCACCTATCAAACCTTTTTTCTCCTTTAGATTTGATGAAGCAAGAGACACTGAGGAAATAGCTGGTCACTTGAAGTGTGCAGTGAAGTGTAATATAAAAACACAGTACTAAATTTGGAATAATCTCATAATTCCAAGGCCAATGGTCATGTGAAGGTTTATCCAGTTCAAAATGAAAAGTCCTACCAGTGACTGAAGGTCACAGTCAAAACGTCTGATAACAGATTCCATTGGGCCCTCCAGTAGTCAAGATACATATCAACACAATTTTTTTTTCCATGCCAATGTGGGGAATCTGAAGGACAAATATCCAGAAAAAACATGTTGTAGGTGAGGTTTTGTCACTTAGTGGTAGGAGCTATGCTGCCATAATATGGGATATGGTGATTTTTAGTTCTAATGCTGATGAAAACAACCGTTTTGGGTTTATTTATTATACTGTCAAAAAAGCATTGTCTCTGAGGTTAGGATAAGGGTTCAGATCCCATTCCTGGGGACTATTTACTATGTACATTTGTTGTGCTTTCACACATTGTGTATGCCTAATTCAACTTCTTATCTAATTCAGTGGTTTCCAACCTGCTCTTGGAGTGCCCTGCACACTCTTAAAACAGATGTGTTAAAATCAACACATTGCGACAATACAATTTGTGTTACTGTATGACACAATAACTGTTAAAACATTTGTGTGCCCAGTAACCCATTTTGTGATACTTATAACATACAATGTATTGAAACTGATAACAGTAATACACATGTTCAAGCTAGTAACACAGGTGTGTTTGTATTCAATACATCACTTATGAGTGCAAATTTTAGGATTTTCCTGCTCCCAACACACCTGATGCAACTATGCAGCTAATTAACAACCATTTCATGAGTTGAAGTGGGTATTTTAGAGCAGGACAGGGGGTACTCCATGACCAGGGTTGAGAACCTGTGATCTAATTAACAAGTTGCCCATGTCCTGGGGCAGGTGTGTTAGTGTACAAAAAGCATAAAAGTCCTGGATCCTAGGATACTAGGAATGGGAACAATTAAGTTAGGATGCTATTGGCTCAAACCCCAAACAGGATGTCACACAAAGTTCAGAAAGGCTGGATGGCAATATGGAACATGAAAGGGAATAGTCTGGGCTTTGCCCCTGAAGAGATACTGCAAAGAGACAGTGGAGCCAGAAATGAAAACATAGACTTGGCTTTAAAATAATCCAGGCACATTTTAAATAATTCACCCACACTTCTTTTGCTCCTTTGAAAAACTTCTGCTTTTTATCTATCTATTGTACTTAATGTCTCCCCAGTCTCATAAACAAGACTGAGACTAATCCATATTACTTCAGCAACCAGCCTATACATGAGGCAAAGTTTTTCTAACAAAGCCGCCAAGTCTCACACTAAGAGATGCTAAGCAAAGTCATAAGGTCCCAAACTTTGGGTACATGTGAAACTTATTTTCCTTTTCTCAAGTGACCTAATTTAAGATGTTCCCAAACATGAGAAACTCATGCCTGCGAATCTAAAAAAAAACCAAAACAGATAAATTGTTAGTCTGGCTGTGTGGCCCACAGGTAGAACCCACACCTTTGAAACCTGGAGTTTTAAGTTCAGGCCTTGGTCAACTCTCTAAAGGGCACATTTTGAAGGGTGTTATCTGAAAAAATTATCAAAACAAACAAACAAAAACTACTCTATCAAGAGATCCTGTGCTTACATGTAGATGCCATGCCTCCATGTTCATGAAGTTATCAGTTCAAACCCTCTCCAGATCACAGCTGCAGAGATGCATAAGAGGTGTGAGGAAGCCTTGAGGGTGATGTCTGAGAGGAAATAACGTGGACCCACCTGTGGGCCTTAGGAGGAGTGGTGAGAAGAGGTCAAGTTGCCTTATGGAAGGGGGTGAACCTTGCTCCCTCTTAGCACATCACCACCAAGGTAGAAAGGCCAGATTTGAACAAGCAACCTCTTGAGCATGACGCAAGGCTTTTCCCACAAAGCCATAGAGTCTCCTACTCAAACTGCTCTTTTCTTGTCTTGAAGACTAAAAGCCGGCCATGACATTCCAGGTAACTGCCCCTCTCACCAGTGTCAGGAGAAAGTCTGCTTTAGGCATCTCATAAAGAACAGGCCCTCCTTCCTCTCAGTGGGCCTCATTCAGTTTTTTCTTAAGTTAGTTGTTGAGAAAGGCTCTAAGAAAATGTCTACATCACATTCATGCCACATTCTTAAGCCGCACAATTGTTCATACTTTTGTGCTCTTGAGAGTGTGTAGATTCTGTTCTTACCTAAGACCAAATCTGAAATAAAAAACACATTGGTGAATGTCAGAATTTTTGTAAAACTGGGTAAGTGGCTTTAAAGAAGTCATTTCTTCTTAAGAATAATTGGTGAATGAAGTCTAATGCTCCTCAGCGTGAGTAAAACGAACATTTCCTTCAAATCTTTTTAGATTTTTTCCTGTCTCTGAATCTAGAGGTCAGAACAGAGTGCCTGCTTTTGGACACTTGGTCCTCAGTTGGACAGTTGGCTGATTGTGGCTTCATGGTCCCATCTAGGCTGTGAAAACAAAAATCAAAGTTAAAATATTCATTGAATTGAATAAAAATCACATTTTAATGTTAAAAAATGTCTATTAGAATGTTTAAATATGCATTGCAGTTGAGATCTGTACCATGACGTAGTGTAAGGGAGGTTTCATACACTTCCATATTCTAATGGCAGTCATCAGACAGCAAGGAAATACGGTGGAAAAAGAGTCCACTTGCATGAATAAGTGATATGATCAAAGTGATGCATCTTTTTTTCTACAACTTACATGCTTGCCTTCACTCATGCAGCTGCACTCTTTGTATAATGACATGAGTGTGGGAGCAGTTTTTTCAAAAACCACCACAGCACAGGCTAATACTGAGGCCTGCAACTGCACCACACACTTTTATTGGACAGCACAGTTTCCTTGAATTAAGTGATTAATTGTTGTTTTGCACAATTACATTTGAACAAATGGATGCAATTAAAATCAACTATTAGCTTATAATACAAAAACCTTTCAAATTGAGTGTTTAATGAAAAACTATGGGAACAGTACAATTCAGTATAAAGTGTGTAGGTGTGCTGCAAATCAGTGTCACAAAATGTTTAATCATAAATTGTTGGTTGGGTGGAAAGCAAGCTCCACACTCAGGACAGGTTAAATATACACACAGACCAGCTGATTGATTGAAATTATTATTGTGCTCAGTGATAAATGTCTGTCTGGGCTCATGGCCATTTACCAAATTCATTGGGTTTTCCATCACCCATCTCCCATTTTTATTCAGATTAAGTTGATAGATATGTGAACTTTACTTTGACTTCCCCAAACTTCTGCTACAAAGTTTTAAAGGCTGTATAGTAACAATGAAGCTGTCTAAATTATATACATTTATAACTAACTTGTGTATTGCTGCGAATACATTAAATGACAGATAACCTTCTCATTAAGTAGGGCTTAAGAGCGATCTGTCAAAAAAAAAAAAAAAAGTGACCGTAAACCTTCATGAAGAATTTGATCATCATTTTAGGCATTGCTCTTGCATTAAGATTGTAATCATCAAGGGGCACAGGGGCAAATGCACCACCTACAAGACAATAAAATGGTACAGTAATAACTCAGAAGATATTAGGCCCCCTGTTGGCTGTGGGGCCTAAAGCAGCTGCTTAGGTCAGTTATTAGGTAGAGCTGTGTGTGCTCTAGATTTCATTTTATGACATAGCTTTCAGAATTCCTTTCACATGAACTGAGGGCCCAAGACCATTATTCCTCCTTCACCAAACTTTACAGATGGCACTATGAACTCGGGCAGGTAGTGTTCACCATACCCAGATTTGTCCATCAGGCATCCATCAAATTGGCTTACTATTGTGAATGCCATTTGGAAGGATGTTTAAGTTGACTGTCCCAACATGAAAGTTGGAAAATTCCCACTTGGTGCATTACTGACTTGGTAATGAACACAGCATTGGCAGTACATCCAAGGCTTCAGCGGATATTCTTGGTAAACTACAAAATGACAGTACTTCCTCAGAAGCCATGTTCTATGTTGATGATTAATCACTGTCAGCAGAGAGCTAACAGGCTTCTCCACTAATATTCAGACACCCAGGCTTTGAGTTTAGACCTTTTACAGGGAAATATATTTTGAATATTCTATACAGTGGCAAACTTTAAACTACATATAAACTATGACATACAAAATAAAGGATGTGTTAGTTGATTGTCTGTTACAAGCTCCAAATGTCTGTGTTTAAACCAGCTGTAATAATGGTTAATATAAAACATCTCTAGCTTAGTACTAACACACAGGAGGAATTAGCATTATCTTAGCAGTGGTAATCATAGGCTCAAATGCATCAAAGGCTCCTTACAAAATGATTTACAAAGGCATTTGATCCAGTTCAGGGTAGCAGCTTTTTCACTCAGTTCCTAGGTCAGATTTCTTTGTTTCATCATTCTGTTAACGTGTTATGCATATAAATAACATTTCTGCCCAGTGAGGATGAGCATACGTTATCTCTTCTGATTCAAGAGGGTGTACTGGATGAAATAGTGTGATTCACAAGTAAAGTATACCATAGAGAAGCAAGCAGTGTTGTATGAAGTGTTGAATGAAGAAAGATGAATGAAAGATGACATGTTGAGCATAGAATGCTGCATTTTATGAGAATAAATAGTACAGTAAAGTTAAACAGTGCGCATTGATCAGGCATAATGTTAAGCACACCTCCTTGTTTCTACACTCATTATCGGTTTTATCAGCTGCACTTTGTAGTTTTACAATTACAAGCTGTAGATTGTCTGTTTCTCTGCATACTTTGCTGTTCTTAAATGGTCATGACCCCCACAGAGCAGGTATTATTTGGGTGGTGGATCATTCTCAGCACGGCAGTGACACTGACATGGTGGTAGCATGTTAATGTGTGTTGTGCTGGCATGAGTGGATCAGACCCAGCAGTGCTCCTGGAGTTCTTAAACACTCTGTCTACTCACTGTCCACTCTATTAGACACACCTACCTTGTTGGTCTACCTTGTAGATCTAAAGTCAGACATGATAGCTCATCTGTTGCAGCACAGTTTGCATTGGTCATCCTGTAGTCCTTCATCAGTGGTCACAGCCCACTGGCTGTTGGCTGGATATTTTTGGTTGGTCAACTATTCTCAGTGCAGCAGTGACACAGAGATATTTAAAAACTGCAGCAGCACTGCTGTGTCTGATCCACTCAGACCAGCGCAGCACACACTAACACAACACCACCACGTCAGTGTTACTGCAGCGCTGAGAATGATTCACCACACAAATAATACTTGCTGTGTGCTGGTCCTGTGGGGGTCCTGGTCTTTGAAGAACAGGATGAAAGGGGGCTAACAACATATGCAGAGAAACAGATGGACTATGGTCTGTAGAACTACAAGGTGCTCCTATATAGTAAGTGGAGCTGATAAAATGGACAGTGAATGTAGAGACAAGGAGGTAGTTTTAATATTATGGCTGATAAGTGTATGTGGCTAGTGTTGTTTTTCAAAGTGTTACTTAATGTCACTCAGCGCAATAGCATTACATGTTAATTGTCACAGTCAGCTAATTGTTTGTAGCAAGCTACCCAGCTAGAGTCATTGCAACAAGCATGTATTTTATTGTTAATGTTCACTCTTTCAGCGTTTAACAGTTGAGCATTATTTGAATGTGACATTTTTCTCAGTATTCTGTGTTGCCATTCATTATTCTAGTCTAATGCAAATTATGTTTTATGTAAAAAAAATACATGTGAAATACAATCTTACATCCATAGCAATCACCTGGCAGCCCTGAGGTTCAGGCTCCTGTACGATGGGACCTCTAGGCACTTCAGCAGTGTGGAGTCTGATGTTATTCAGGTAGCATTTGATATTTGAGTACAGAGGAAATAACTCTGGAGCTGTGGGACAGCATCTGAACAGCTTGCTAAGTCTAATACAAAGGTGGCATGTTTATTTATATCAAAAGTCATACTGTGAAACAAAACTACGGTATCATAAATAATGTATAAGTATTGCTTTTTCATTTTTAGAAATTTGAATGTGAGATCTAAACAAGTTATTCATTGTGACACAGCCACATGAAATGTATTAGGTTATAGGAAATACATATTTAACATATTAATTCAAAGAAAGGGTTTAAAATGGCAAGGTTACACTTTTCTGTGTGCTAACATTTTAAATGTGAGTTTTGCTATTTGAGGTCAGGCAAAAAGAGCACCAGAATAAAATTGTTGATGAACCATCATAGCACTGTTCTTTTAAGAGCCTTCCTGGAAATGCAAGGGGTGGAGCTCATGGGAAGGAACCACAGGAGGACCATTTCCTGGTTAAAGGGGGAGAGGAGGAAGGAGAGATAAGATGGCAGTGCAAGAAAGAGGAAAGTTTGGTGTGTTTTGTGAGTACTTCAGGGATTAACAAACAAAAGCCACCAGCTTTTCCTCATAAGGCCTACTTATGAACATGGCAGACCGGTGGATCAAGCATATTCAAAAAAGGATCTAATAGACTCTAAGAAAAGTGGATTAACCCTCAGGTATCTGGAAGAAGGAGGCCTGTACCTGCTGGTGAGATCCGGCTTGTTTATTTTGTTTGTTTGTTTGTTTGTTTGTTTTTGTAATGCATTGTTAAGGACTTTAGTTTTTGATTTATTTTTTTGCATTTTGGACTTTCTGGATTTTGGAGAAACTGGGAAAGGAAATTTGATGGTGTGATGGTTTGTTTGCTCATTATAATTTGTGTCTGTTTGTCAGAAACACTTCAATATATAAAGCATTTTGGGTGTCAGTTTTAACAGGGTCTGTTTTGGGTTTTTGTGTTTGTTTTAGCTATTAATCATAAGCAGTGTGTCGTCGGACTATAAATGTAACCCCTAAACTTATAATAAGTCAAGGTGATTGTTACAAGTGGGGGAAAAAAATATTGTGATACATCTTACTTCTTGATTAGGTGCACCTATAATCAGAGAAAGAATATTAAGATTGCTGTTCAGATTTACACACAAGTAATCAAGAGTTCCACTGCATGATATGTTCTCTACCAATAGTTTTAATATTTTGAAGGAGCTTTAAATGCTCTATTTTTCATCTTGTGGAGGGGTTTTCTGTGCTTGAGCTACATTATTAGAGGTATAGTTACCAAAAACAGACAAATGTTTTAATTGCAATATGAGAAGATTTTCTTGTGGTCACTTACATTCCTAACTGTGTGACATAGAGCACTCTATACAAACAGGATGTTGTTGCACAAAAAAACCTACAATCACAGTTGTTACAACTGAACTATCGGATCTCACATCTGCTACAAATCCAAACTCAGATTGGATAATCTATAAATCTAAACTCAGATCAGATAAGTAATAAATACGAACTTACAGTAGATCAGATCACCTACAAATGTGAGCTCAGATTAGATCAGCTATAAATATGTGCTTAAATTAGATCAGCCATATATATGAACTCAGATCAGATAAGCTATAAATCTGAACCTTAAATTCAAGTTTTTTATTTACAGCACATTTATAGTTAATCAGATCTAAAAAAAAAAAATTGGGTCACTAATGAATCTCAAATCGGATCAACTATGAATCTGAACTCTAAGCAGATCAGCAACAAATCTGAAACAAAAGCTTTCTGACCCTATATTTAAACTCAGATCAACTACGACTCTGAATCCAAATCACCAACAAATCTGATTTGTATCTGATCTAACAGGCAGTAGTTACTGCAGAACACCACTATCTGATCTGACCCCACCTCAGCACTAGAATTTGAACTCCAATCAAAGAGAAGATTTAAGTCTAAGAATTAAAACCTTCACAGCATCTGCTTATTGCTGCGTAAGTAGCTGCTTCAAGACATGACTGATTTGCAAGTCTAGCGAATAGTTGACACTAGTAGACAAAACAGACATAATTACAAGATGTGAATTAAACCTGAACAATAAAGAAAAAGCTGGTTCTGCTTCAGAAGCTTCTAGAGCAAAGCTCAAATACTTCAGCCTACTTAACTAACTAATCTTCATCCATAGGCCAGCAACAATGAGTCAGCAAGTTTAGGCAAATTATGAACCAGAGTCACAGGCCAAACAAAATGCTTTGCTTTTTCTATAATTCATTTTGCTCACACAGGTCACACCATCTACTCCACTGATTCAAATAGTTTTAGAAGGTGGGCACACAGAAATAGAGGATGTGTTTGGGGTCTTACGGTGGGAACAATCAGCATGACAAGACAACTTCTACCTGCTCTATTTCATCCACAAGGTTAACAAACAAACTAACTTCAAAATATTTTTTTTCTGCAAAAAAGTGAAACCTATCAATAAAGCTGTGACTCAAAAGACTGTTGTCTTCTTTTTAAGAAGAAGCTCCAAAGAATACGAAAGCACAGAGCGCATTTTCTTGCGTTTCAAAATGATTTGACAGTGAGCTTCATGTCAATGGGTTTGATCTCGTGTGAGTTTGATTGATTGACTCTTTGGGCAAGAACATGATTTAATCCACAATAGCAATGACGCAATAATGTAGAAAAAAAAAACCCAAAACAAACTTTAGAGGAGAAAGCAAAAACTTCTCTAGATGTAAGTTCATATAAAGAGATTTTATTCCAAGCCATTTTGGAGCATTTCTATTGGTCCAACAGTATTTTACAACTGATACAAATTTTTTTAGCTGATGTTGTTTAGAAGTGATATGATTGACCTTGTTCCCTGTCCACTGAGGGGTGACTGGGCCTAGTTTGTATTTTCTGTCTTTTTTTCCCTTCTACACGATATTTTTCTCGTTAGTACATAAGCCTCTGGAGACCCAATAAAACACGGCAGCACCTGGTAAGTTAGCTTAGCAGCAATGTTGCTACACTACACTTATGAAATTCACAAAAAGAATAGTCTAATTAGAAATTAAGTGTAAAGTCCATTAGTTTTACTAATGTATCTATCATCTAGCAAAGCATTCGAACAACTTATAAGCTCTGAATAACTTTTACATAATGCTGGCATAATGATGGCATAATCAGTGCTTTCAGCATGCCTGATTAAAAACTGTTAAAAATCAGAATGAATAGAGTAGGAAAGAAAACTAAAGCAATTTAGCTGTGTCCAGATCTACTTGTTAACTAGTGCCATGTCTGAAATGGTCCGCTATTCATTATACTCCACCCCGAAAAATCTGGATCACTGGAAGACAATGTCAAGCTTATAACGATAGAATGCTTTTTGGTGCTATATAGAACCCTTTTGAGAAAGGGTCTATGTAGAACCATATAAAACACAATTTGAAGAACTATTTCATGATGCAAAGAAACCTTTGGTTTTTGAGTGTTTGTGGTTCTATATGAAACTACTCTCTTCACTAAAGAACCATTGAAGAACCATTCTTTAAGAGTGTAGTAAATGGGGCACAGACACAGCTTAGGTCTCCCCAGTGCTTCCAAGCTGGGAGGGTGAAGGCTAACGTGCTTGAAAAACTAGCCGCTGCATCTTTCAAACTGCCACATCATTGGACAGCTCAACATGTTTGGAGGAGAACATTAACTGCTAATTCTGTCACATAAGCTAACAAACACACATGTTGGCTAGCATTGTGCTGAGTGATTGGGAGACAGAGGGCCATTCTGCCCAGAGAGAGAGGGTAAGGCCAGTTATACTCTCTCAGACTCCCAGCCGCCAATGTCTCTGGCATGACTGATGATCGAGCTCACAGTTCACATCCATAGGCCCAATGCTTAGATGGTATTGCCACTCGGGAGCTCACACACACTTGTTGGGCCCCTGGAAACTTGAGTACTGTGTGGTTTGGATACATATTTTGAGTCTTAAAGGTTTATGTTTAGGCTTTTGCATATGACTATATATCTGCATCCTGAACAGTGTGATCTTAATATTGTCAGGTCAGTTGCTGTTAAAGTTACTCATTTTTGCTTTTTCACAACATACTAAATGGCTGATTGACACATTTCATGTCTTCGTCAGCTTCATAATGGCCTACCTGCCTAAAACTAATGGTATTGCTTTGTTAATTCAAATTGGAAGACAATGGCACACTCAAATGCCATGTTCAGAAGCAAGTTTGGACATTATATTGCTTGTCTTGTGTATGAATTAATGATGCAATGATGCATAACTGTCCAAGAAACAAGCGAGCGGCAAATGTCAGCAATAGGGGGTTAAATGGATGCGATTGCTGTGTGGTTTAACTAGTACAGATGTAAATACCCTTGGATTAAAATCGACTTTTTGCATGATGACCTCAAAATCATTCTTTTTTAATCCAATGTGCCAGAGCGTAGAAACAAATGTGCTACTGTCCAATTACTTACTGCACTCTACATTAACTTTCAGAACACATTTGTGCCAGAGTTTAAAATGTGAGCACTTGTCCTTAGTTCAATCATAGAAATGAATGCTGTTTAATAGCATATTTCCCAGCTAATTCATTAAATAACCCCAGAATAGTGCTTGAAGGGTCAATAAATCAATGTGTTTAAGCAGTTGGAAGCTGATATAGTACGGCTATTGAACAAAGAGAGCGCATTTCCCACCACTAGCTCAATATCATGCTGTGTATGTTTGCATAGGAAAGCATGCATGTTTGCCTGAAGAATCTCTATTGATAACACACAGTAAACAGACCATTTATCAAGTTAGCCGTCTTAATGAGGTCATTTTTATGATGAACTATGCACTGTAAGCATTTTGCTCCTATTCATACTTTTAACAACAAAAAAGTTTCTGCAAACTTATTCTGATGCAATGCAGCAAAAGAAGGCTAAACTCCTTATGTTTGCTTTTTTCCCTCCCTGAGACATGGAAGAGAGGGAGTGTGTGAGAGAGAGGAGGCATTGAAATAATCTGCAGCGTGTGCTGACTTTGATTAATAACATGTAGACACACGTGTGTCTGACCAGTGAGAAGTAGCGCTAGGACGCTTTGATGGATGTTCGTTCCTGCCCTCTGCTGCTTACAGCACACTATTCGGAAAACATAAAAGCACCATCAGTTGATTTAAGCCCTCTGTGTCTATACAGCTTCTCCGTCTACATACAGTTAATCATCATCTACTACAATGATGACATATTCTTATGTGTTGTAAATACAAATCTGTCTACTAAGTAAAACTGAGCAAATATATGAACATCATTAGAATGCTGCCTGTGGGAAAAGATGGCACACTGCTCTGAAGACACAGAGTTACAGTCGTATGCAGTAGTGTGAATGCCCTGGTCAAGTTACGGATTTTTCTAGTCTTCTTTTATTTTTCTAGTCTTACTTCTTTTATTTTCTAAATGAAAGTTTAAACGTCCTCTACAGGGAACAGATGCATGACATGAGTTTAACATGCTGGAAAAAAACAAAATATAAAATGTGCGCTAACTTTTGTGAAGTCTCCGACACGGACATCAGCAAGTCCAGCTCCACACCCACATCACCGGCCTTGCGGATCAGTTTGTTGATGTCTGCCACCCTCAGCCTTCTTCCCCAGCATGCAACAGCATAGAGGATGGCACTCGCCACCACATACTCAGACTCATAGAAGATCCTAAGCATAGTCTGGCAGATGTTGAAGGTCCTCAGGCGCCTCAGAAAATAGACAACTTTGGCCCTTCCTGTAGAGGGTGTCAGTGTTCTTAGCCCAGTCCAGTTTATTGTCAATATACACTCCCAGTTATGGGGTGATTATGGGGTGCCTAAACTTTTGCATGTGACAGGACATTGAGCCATTATTTGACTAAAGTGACTAAATGCTATGTTCTTTCACTATTTTATTCTTATTAACAAATTTTTAATAAATACATCAACTTCAAAGTTGTTGCTTATATGATCTGGTGTAAGTGCTTGACAGCTAAGCAGTTTCGCTAATATAAGCTAACATTCAGGATATGCTAGCTAGTTGGCTAAATACTGTGTCCTTTTACTTTTTTCTTTTTATTTCACAGTTTTAGCATAAAAAACATGGCAACTTTATGTTAAACCGTAAGCAAAATTTCTACATTATTAAATGGCTGAGCTATTCAGACAGGTTCAATATGATACGCTCCACTGAAGAGAAAATTACAGAGTCAGAATGGTTCACACTGGTGGTGACATGTCTGAAGAGTTTAAAAGCTCTCTTACAGAAAGTTATTACACTAAATGATTATGAATAAGCTGCCTGATGACATTTGTATCAGTTTTGAGGTAAGGATTTGGCCTAAAAGATATATTTTTGAAAGCCATTCATGGTAAAGGGGTACATGTAGGATACCGTGAGGCAAAATAGTCCCAAAAAAAGATTTTCCAGATTTATCACAATTTTACTGTGATTAACATCACATGCAAAAATATCAGATGACATGGGTAGATTCACTGGGCATTTTGGATAAAAAAATAGAATGATAGTCTGTAACTTTCTCGACAATGAGTTGTTTTACATTAAACCACTCTGAGTGACTTTGATTATATCACAAGTAACAGACAAATTCTGAAACCTAGGTGGAATTCCCCTTTAAAGCTAAAGCTATTCTTTATGTTCCATGTTTGTTAGTTAGCTAAATTGGCTAATTTAAGCTAACACCAAAGGTGCCCCTGGTTGGTGTAAACCTTTTATGTGCTACTATGGCTTAATGAATTCGTGGAATACTTGCTCAACATAAACAGTCAAACTATTTATCTGTTTACCATTTTCCGCTAACACCACATTCTTATTAGTTTTAAATGAAAGTTAACATCTACTAAGTGAAACTGAGTAAAGCACATTTGGAACGGCATTAAAACGCCATCCTGTGGGGAAAGATGGCATGCTGTTCTTTCTTATGTTCATTTTTTTTTGGTAATAAATAAAATAAAATGTAGTATTGTATTGTGTGGAGCTGTTAACTAGCTAATTTAGCAAAATCCAAGGCAGGCTAATAGTTAGCTTATACAGATGCATAAAAGCCCTCAATGTGTTTCTGCTCCTTTCATTAGTATGAAACTGCCTTTGCATATGCAATAAATCACCATCCACCACTACACAATGACACAATCTCATAAATGAAAACCAATGGAAGACTGTCGACTAAGTAAAATCAAGTAGCACATTTGAGTGCCATTACAACGTTACCTGTGGGAAAAGATGGCACCCTGTTCCCAAGACAAATACATCAGAGTTGACAGCATGAATGAGCTGCCTGATTGCGAGCATTCGTCGGTGTATCATTAAGAAGAGGACATAACTGGGGCAGACCTGAAAAAGAACATAGCTGAGGTTTAGTAGTTTCTCCTTTGAACCTTGAGGCCTGCCTGGGCCCTTCCAGGTCTTCAGTGTCCACAAAGCAGATGGAGTCCAGTGATTAATGCGTTTCCAAACTGAGCTGAGAAGAGGAAAAAAAAAACAAATGAAGGAGTCATGACTGTAAACTTCAGGAAAGCGAAGTGTAGCTGTAGTTGCAGAGGTATTGCACCTGCTTCGTAGTGGCATGTCTCTGAGGCACACAGATAAATAAATGAGCAAGCTGACGATTTCGTTAAAATAATTATCGCCTCCTTTGTGCCTCCTTTGCCATTAGCAACCACGCTAAACAGGTCCTCCGCAGACGTGCACGCTGCGATTCTTTTCGGACTGGAATATTAGTCATTCACAGCTGAATAGAGACGGGTGATATTAGACGTCTAACTGACAACTGTGGAAGTACAGTAGACAGCAGGCTGGAAGTCAGGGCTTGTATGAATCATGCAGGAAGCTGATGTAAGACTTTGCAGTCTTTGTACACTACTTGTAAAAATATGTTTTTTTTTGTGTTCTATAAATGTCACAGTGAGACACCACAAGGACACATAATGACTATTTTAAGCAAGCCATCAGAGTAAGAAAATAAGTGATTCGGTCTTTAAGGCTAATTATGTGTGCTAGGCAAACATCTTTGAGTTTGCATATAAACTATGCTCATTCTCTTTGGATTCATTTCATGATTTTGCTTTTGGTTGTTGACAGTTTGTTTGACCTTTCCACCTTCTGTAGTTTCCATGTTCCCTACATTTGCACACCTTTGCTTAACTCTTTACACTCTAGGCTTATTAGTCAGCTATTCATCTTAAGACTTATTATTCAGTATCTGTTGTAAATTATTCAGTAACTGCTGTGTAAGTTGTGTGGTAATGAGCAGGCCTGTGTACAGGGGCTCAAGAGAATAAATTTACACATAAGTAGTCTAGTAATTGTGACATCTTAAAGCAAGTCAAGAGGCTTTTATTGTCAGTCCATCTATGTACAAGTATACAGTGGAATGAAATTACATTCCTCCAAGGAACGACACGGTGCAACAAACAGAATAAGCAGTACAAAGTGCAATGTGCAGATGTAAATGTGCCAAAAAATTTGACTAGAAACAATACAATAAATACGATAAATAAAACACATTAGACATAGTAAACAGACAGGACAGTGCAGCGCCAACACAGCACTCATTTCTGAGCATGAGGTAGGGTTGTGAAATAAGGTGCAAAGATTATTTAACATGCTGTGATCTGTGAATGTGAGTACAGCAGTTCCTGAGAAGATACACACAGTACTTGAGTAAACAAAATGTAAACACTGTATTGGCAGCAAGTTCTAGATAGTGCAAAAGTGTAGAATGTGTGAGGGGGCTTTCAGTTCAGTCACTGTGAGTTTAAAAACCTGACTGCTTGTGGACCAAAGCTGTTGCAGAGTCTGGCAGTGATGGCACTTCTTCAGTCTCCGCAGGAAGTAGAGGCGTTGCTGGGCTCTCTTGGCTATGGAGTTGGTGTTGAGGGACTAGATGAGGTTTTCTGTGAGGTGCACACCAAGGAACTTTGTGCTCCTGATGATTTCCACAGCAGAGCCAGTGATGTTCAGTGGAGGGTGGTCACCTCGCGCTCTTCGGAAGTCAACATCCACCTCCTTAGTTTTGTCTACATTCAGGGACAGGTTATTGGTTATGCACCAGTCCGTTAGCTGCTGCACCTTCTCTCTGTATACGGACTCATCATTCTTGCTGATCAGACCCCCCACAGTCGTGTCATCAGCAAACTTGATGTGGTTTGAGCTGTACTTTGCAGTACAGTCGTGAGTCAGTAGAGTGATCAGCAGTAGACTGAGCACACAGCCCTGAGGGGCACCGGTGCTC
The DNA here is from genome assembly GCF_015220715.1 of Pygocentrus nattereri. NCBI lineage: Eukaryota > Metazoa > Chordata > Actinopteri > Characiformes > Serrasalmidae > Pygocentrus > Pygocentrus nattereri. Next base: position 26,207,367 of record NC_051226.1, on the reverse strand, counting down.
AGCATGGTGGTGCTGGAGATGTTATTACCTAACCTGACTAACTGAGGTCTCTCAGAGGGAAGTGTTCAGACCCAGCAGGCTCAGTTTTTCAACCTGCTGCTGAGGGATGATAGTGTTGATTGCTGAACTGAAGTCTATGAACAGCATTCTGACATAGAATTGAAGTGGGTCCAGTGGTCGGGGTGGGGGGGTGGGGGGTTGGGGGTCTTTGATGTGCCTCATGACAAGCCTCTTGAAGCACTTCATGATGACGCGAGTGAGGAGTGAGTGCAATTGGTCATTGAGGCAGGACACTGGAGACTTCTTTGGCACAGGGATGATGGTGAACTTGAAGCGACTTGGAACAACTGCAGTGCTCAGAGAGATGTTGAATATGCCCATGAGAACATCAGCCAGCTGTTCAGCACATTCTCTGAGCACTTTGTCTAGTAAGCTGTCAGATCCTGGGGCTTGTCGTGGGTTGACTCTGTATAGAGTTCTCTGCACATCAGCAGGGGAGTAGACAGAGAGTATCTCTTCATTTGGAGAAGGTGTGCTTTTCCTCGCTATCACACTATTCTGTGCTTCAAACCGAGCGTAGAAGTTCTTAAGCGTGTGTGGAAGGGAGGCATCACTGTCACAAGCAAGTAGAGGTGTCTTGCAGTTGGTGATGGCCTGGATGCCCTGCCACATGCACCGTATGTCTGTAGTGTCTTGAAAATGTTCATGGATTTTCTTTAACTAGGCATGCTTTGCCTCTCTGATGGCCCAGGAAAGCTTGGCTCTGGCCATCCTGAGGATTGCCTTATCCCCTGACTTGAAAGCCTCGTTACGGGTTCTCAGCAGCATGCGCACCTCTGTAGTCATCCATGGCTTCTGGTTGGGGTGTGTAGTGATGAGTTTGGAGACATCATCATCAATGCACTTGCTGATGTAGCCAGTCACTGATTCTGTATTCTCCTCCAGGTTGATGGAGTCACCGGTAGTTGCTGCTTTTCTTGACATCTCCCAGTCAGTGTGCTCAAAACAGTCCTGAAGAGCAGAGAGAGCTCCTGGCGGCCAGGTTCTTACTTGCTTCTCGTCTGGTTTGGCATGTCTGATGATGGGTCTGTAAGCTGGAGTGAGCATTACAGAGATGTGGTCTGAGTAGCTGTAGTGGGGGCGGGGCTCGGCCCTGTACACGCCAGGGATATTTGTGTAAACAAGATCCAGCACATTAGCCCCTGGGTTACAAAGTCCACATTCTGGTGGAATTTAGGGAGCACTGACTTCAGATTGGCATGGTTGAAATCTTGTTGCGGTCTATGCAATATTAATTTTATTATTGCTCAAACCTTTAGATGAGGGTGTGAGGTAACCTGGATTTATGCGAAGTCCACAGACGAGGGCAAGAGAGAGAGAGAGTCCTTGCATTGAGAATGCTTCGATAAAATGGAGTTTATTGGCTAAATATTAAACTACCTTTGACTACATTCAATGATAGATGAAAGAAAATAGAGCAAAACACAACAAAAAGGATAAAAGTTAAAAGGACAACATGGCTCGCGTGAAGTGATTCAGTTAAATGATATGAGGCAGGGTGGTTCTCAGGAAGACGTGGGGAAACTTAAACTTGAAAGAGTCTCTGTAAAGAACTAACCTAAGTATGGACGGGAGTAACTACATATGGCTGAGTTAGATGTACCTATTAAACGCTGTTTTATTAAATAAATTGGCGTCAGAGCCCTGACTGTCAATTGATGGAGGCAGCTTACGTGGGAATCATCTGACTTCCAAAGGGCCGCTCAAGTGTTGCTTTGTCTCATCGCTGGTCGCAGAGGCTGTGTCGCCATGCAGGCATGCACCTTCTCATCAGTGATTGGTGAAGGCATCTCGTGGCCATCTGAGGGTGGCGTCTCGTGGCTGTCTGAGGGTGGTGCTTGGCAGCCTTTCACTGGTTAATCTGCTCACAGATTAGTGCATGGCTCTGGGTGTGCTGCTGGGTCTCCGTGTCGTCCGAACCACTTGTTTTTGTTCTTTTCCTGTGTCTGGTTCGATTGCAGTCAAAGTTCTGAGGCTGGTGATGCTAACTTAACTAACTACCTCTCTTTAGCAGACAAGAAACATCTACCTTCCTTCTCTGAGGGTGGTCTAAGCTGAAGGTCTGTTGACGGACTGATCTAAGCAGATCTGATCTTGGAGCATTCCAATTCTGGCCTGTTTCTCTGACTAATGCTGGCACAAACTTAGGAGTTCAGCTATCTTCTGGTTGAGAATGCTGACTCCTGCTCACTCTGTCTCGCTGTCTCTTTTTCTGTCTCTTTGTCTCTCTGTCTAACAACAGTTTCATGCCCTGGGGTTTTGCTCCAACTGCTGACCCTTCTCCTTGGGGTGGAATCAGAGTGCTGATAGGTTTTCCTAACCTAACACTTAATTAGCTATTCATTGTTTCCAACCCTGATTGGTTGTGCATAATTTTAGGAATGCCTTCCCCAGAGTTACTGTCTTCTTTGTTTCAGTTAGTTTAAACAAAGGAACATTCTTATATCATCAAATTGGTTAAACTTTCAGACTCATCAGAATATTCTCTTCATTCATTATGTTTATAGGGGAGAGTTTAACCCTCGGTACCTGATATAAATGTTGAAGAAATAAAATTGACCATGAAAGGAAAGGACCAAAGGAAATAAAACCACATTCAGGATACATATTGGTCACTGGCCTAACTCATTGCAATGCCATATGGAGCAAAGGGGGTTGCAGGCCTCCCACTGTGTCCATATTCCCAAGATAGCATCCTTTTAAGTCGTAAAACTTGTTGGTACGCTAATCCTGTTTGATGACATCTGCTTCACCTTTGAAAAAGTCCTGAGCTCAAAGTTCAGGAATGTGGAGTCCTCCTAAGCAGTGTGATTCTGGCTCACCTAGATCGGGGGTGTCCGCTACAATCTCCAGCAACAATAAACAGTTACAATAAACAATTGCAAACTCCACTAGCGGTGAGCAGTGACTGGAGACTAGCACCATGTTTTTATACCATTCAGTGTTGATGTAAACACACAGTCCCGCCCTCGAGTCTTACCACTCGGCTCAGTGTCTCTGTCTGCCCAGAAGCACAACAGGGTGTCAAGGTAAACAGCTGAGTCCAGAGTGGAGCTCGTTATCCATGTCTCCATAAAAACTAAAACACAGCAGTCTCTGAACTCACGCTGGGTAGCCCGCTGGATCTGGAGGTAGTCCAGTTTATTCTCTAAGGAACAAATGTTTGCGAGAAGAAGAGATGGAACGGAAGGTCATCTGGAGTTAGCCATTAGCCTAGAGCGCACCCCAGCTTGCTTGCCTTGCATGCGCCTTCTCGCGCATCACTTTTGGCCAGCAGGCTCATGCAGCGCCGTGGATTGTAGCAGGACTAGTTCGCGCAGCTCTTCCTGCGGTCTGCCTGGAAGCAGAGATTGTGACTGACTTCTCAGCTGTAGTAGGCTCTGGTGATGGTAGATGATGGTGTTGGCTGTAACAGTCATGGTTTTTGAGTTTAGATTTTGGTTACACAATGTATAGTAAAACAAAAAAGCAAAAAAAAAACAGTTTTGTTGTTCCCGAAGTGGCCACTGCAGCTACACGTCACGCCACTGGAACCTAAACCTAGGCACAGAACTGTACCCTGATCACATCATGCTATCAATCACTATGTTATCAAACAGGTTTCATAACAACCGTGTAAGACCTAGTAGACCAAGAGAACTGTCACCATTAAATAAACAGTGTTTAAAGCTAGAGAGAGAGAGAGAGAGAGAGAGAGAGAGAGAGAGATCCATCCAACTCTTGCTTCAGTATTTCTGTCCATCCTTTGTGAAAAGACAACTCAACACTATGATTCTGAACAGATGTACACCTGTAAAGAAGCTGTTACCAAGAAAAGGAAATGGACAAAAAAAAGAGAAGACAAGTCGAGCAAAGAAGCTGCTGGTGTTCTAAGAACAATATACTGACAACCTGGAGTCCAGACCTCAACAGCATTGAACATGTTTGAGATCACTTGGATTGTGAGAAGCAGAAAATGCAACCAATTTCTAAGACTGACCTTTCGAGGTGTGGAAAAACAGCCTTGCAGATTTCTTGAAAAGCTAAAAGCAAATCTGAAAAGAAAAAAGGCTGTAATAAAGGCAAAGAATGGACACATTAAATACTGAACAAAATGTTATATTTAATTATTAAAGCTTCAGCATAATTTTCTGTTAAATGTATATTTTGTGCCTTTGCCTGAAGCTAAAAAAGGACTTCTGCTTCAACTTAATGTCCATATTTTATTGATAATCCCATTAGGCTTATTAGTTATATTAAAATTGAATTCCACTAAATGTGCACAATTTTTCAAGAATTTCATGATAGAGATGTAAACAGTCAATGAGTCGTTTTCTTGAAATTGACCGCCTCAGATTTCTTTGGTAGTGATAGGAGCCAGGGCCACACAATGTCTACAATTTAAATATGGCCATTACATTACAACGCCTAGTGAACCTGCACATGCCTTCTGTGTTAATATTTGATGTTGATAATAGTTAAAAGTAGTATTCAAAGAAATTGTTTTCTTTGGGGGCTCTTTTGCCTTACAAAGCCCTGCATGTACCTGTCTACCTTACATGGATTTTAAAAATACTTACGCCAAAATTTTATTTCAGATCTATCATCAGACATCAGGGAGTGTTTATAGCCACTTCATTTAATAAAGTTCAGCGAAGGAGCTTTTAGATGCATTAAAAGCTTCAGACATCTGTTTTCCATCACCACCACTGTGAACAAGTCTGACTCTTTAGAATTTTTTCAGCAAATTTAGAATTTTTTTTTTTAATTGTGGAAATCTGTAATTGTGGGATGTGCATTTAGGGAATTGTGGCATTACCATTTGAAAGGATAGACAGACAGACAGACAAACGAACACATAAATAACGATAGCTCAGATATTTTGTCTATACTATACTTTAGATACTGTCTAAAGAAAAACAAGTATCTCCAAAATACCAACAGGTGAGGGCAAAAACACCCTTACCTTTCAATGTAAATACATGTAAAGAGATTTTATTCTAAGTGATTTGAGAGCATTTCTATTGGTCCATTCATCATGAAATTTTCACAGGATGTAAGAGACAGCTGACATGGTGTTGAAATGAAAATATAGATATAGATTTCTTTGGACTGAAGTGATATGCTTTCTAGATTAGCTTTTGCTTGGTGGTTAGATTTCTCTCTAAGTTTCTCTAACTTGAACAAAGAGAAACTGTGGGGAAACAGTTTTGTTAAGGCTCTGTGCAGGACAACCCCTAGTGATTCGTAGAGGGACTGTGCTTACTATGTATAACGATAGGTTAGTTCTTTGAGCTACATTTGATAAAACAGGCCCCCTGTTTGTGGTCCATGCTGCTACTCGTTTCTTCTACTCTCTGCCCTGCCCTCTTTCTTTTTTGCCCCAGGAGACTCCATACAACCATCGACTTAATTTGACAAAGGATGCCCTGTCACTTCTCCATCGTCTCTGGGAGTGATTTATGCATGCCCTATGGTTCTTGTTAAACCTAGGAGCCGTGTTTTATGTGAATGTGCAAAGGATCTTGACATTTTTACATACAGCAGGTGTTTAGCTATAGCCTCTTCCAAGCTTCCTCCTTCCTTATACCTCGTCAAAGAATAAAAAAAAAAAGAAGCAGCACTAGCATATGTTAATCTGGTTGCATTTTAGAACCCATTGACGACACGGGTCTTTAAAATTGAAGTGCCCGTAAAATGCTCAGTATAAATGCCCTAACGTTTCACCGAAGCAGGCGTTTATGCTGTAAATGGCGGTAGCTTTTCAGGCAAAGCAATGTTACTGTGATATAAAATGGTCTAGGAGCTTTCTCCTTTCTTTGCAAGAACGTAATAACTCCTTTTCCGCACAAGGAACATCCTGTGATAGACCCACGTTCTCCAAAACCAAACAATTCTCTGTTTGCAAGGAGTGTAATTCGCAGGAGGATGGCAACAACGACAGACAGAAGAAACAGATTTGTGTTACATTGATTTCACACTAATCTTGCAAGTAAGAATTTACGACAGTCTCGCTCTACGTGACTCCATTTCAATTCTGGAAGCAGATCTACAAGCACCTCAGTAACTTTCTCTTCATCTCCCAAGCATTTCTCTTCTGTTATGCCTGTATGAACACTCAGAAGTACACAGTCTGGGGCATTCGGTACACCGGTGCTTGGCCCCCTACATTGTGATGTTATTTCTACACTTCATGCCCATAAGCTCTTTAAGAACACCCACATTCTAAAAAATGCAAGTCCTACATCTTAATGTCAAGCCGATATGTTTAAGGAGCCTTGCTAAATCTCTTCTTTCAACAGCAGGATATGTTTGCATCTGTGATTTTGTGCTTCATTTTGATTTGTCCATGACCACAGAGAGCAATAGCTTCACATTCGTGCAATCACAAGTCATATTATCAGCACATTCGCTTATGCATTGCTTCTGGTTTTCCAGCCATCTCTTTGTACAGTCATTGCTAAAAAAAATACACTTTAAAATATGGCTCAACAGAACTACTTAAAAAATGACTTCATGTAGTAACAAGCAATTGAACTAGTTTTATTCACCCTACAAAACTACATTAATTGAACATTTATTTAGGTTGAATAAAACTAGTTAATTTACTTGTTACCACATGAAGTCATTTTTTTTAAAAGTAGATCTGTTGAGCCACTTTTTACACTAGTAATGTAGTTGTACACTAAAAAGTGGCTCAACAGATGTACTTAAAAAATTACTCCATGTGGTAACAATTGAACTAATTTTATTTAATCTGAATAAATACTTTGAATGAACAATTCTTTTATTAAATGTAATTTTTGAGTTGAAAAAAGTAGTTTAATTGCTTGTTACCACATTAATTACATTTTTAGGCTGATCTGATGAGACTTTTTGTTTTTATCCTATTTTCCCATCAATTTTGCCAATACTCAATGTTAATCGGTCCATCAACTGACTCTCACCTGCGTGTACTCACTTTGTAACCTCTAGCATGTTGATTAAACAAAAATGAAAAATTTCAGTGTAATTTATTCAGATTAAACAAATACAATTTTCTTTGTCTAATAGATTTTATTACACTATGATATTCTTTCATCAATTATATTTTGCATAAATCATTTACTTAAAGACAACACAATTTATTACATAATATTTTATCCAGCTGGAAAATCAAACAACCCTTTTGGTTAATTTTTTGAGTGAATTCTGCCTGCTAGCATGTGCTTTTTTGTATCACATGAATCCCACCACCTCACCTTTTTGAACTGCTCCTACCACAGCATACGGTATTTGATAAGATCTTAAAGAAGGTAAAGTTTTATTCACTTTCCTGCTGGATGTGCATCCAAGGAATTTTGGCATGGCTGGTTGAAAGGTCGGGCATTATGAAAATAATTTTTAAAGAATTTATTTGTAAATTATGGTGGAAAATAAGTATTTGGTCAATAACAAAAGTTCAACTCAATACTTTGTAACATAACCTTTGTTGGCAATGACAGAGGTCAAACGTTTCCTGCAAGTCTTCACCAGGTTTGCACACACTGTAGCTGGTATTTTGGCCCATTCCTCCTGCAGATCTCCTCTAGAGCAGTGATGTTTTGGGGCTGTCACTGGGCAACACGGACTTTCGACTCCATCTACAAATTTTCTATGGGGTTGAGGTCTGGAGACTGGCTAGGCCACTCCAGGACCTTGAAATGCTTTTTATGGAGCCACTCCTTCGTTGCCCGAGGAGCGTGTTTGGGATCATTGTCATGCTGGAAGACCCAGCCACGTTCCATCTTCAATGCTCTCACTGATGGAAGGAGGTTTTGGCTTAAAATCTCACAATACATGGCCCCGTTCATTCTTCCCTTAACACGAATCGGTCATCCTGTCCCCTTTGCAGAAAAACAGCTCCAAAGCATGATGTTTCCACCTCCATGCTTCACAGTAGGTTTGGTGTTCTTGGGATGCAACTCAGCATTCTTCTTCCTCCAAAAACGACGAGTTGGGTTTTTACCAAAAAGTTCTAATTTGATTTCATCTGACCACATGATATTCTCCCAATCCTCTTCTGGATCGTCCATATGCTCTCTGGCAAACTTCAGATGGGCCTGGACATGTACTGGTTTAAGGAGGGGGACACGCCTGGCACTGCAGGATTTTAGTCCCTCTCGGCGTAGTGTGTTACTGATGGTAGCCTTTGTTACTTTGGTCCCAGCTCTCTGCAGGTCATTCATCAGGTCCCCTCCGTGTTGTTCTGGGATTTTTGCTCACCATTCTCATGATCATTTTGACCCCATGGGATGAAATCTTGCATGGACCCCAGATCGAGGGAGATTAGCAGTGGTCTTGTATGTCTTCCATTTTCTTACAATTGCTCCCACAGTTGATTTATTCACACCAACCTGCTTGCCTATTGTAGAGTCACTCTTCCCAGCCTGGTGCAGGTCTACAATTTTCTTCCTGGTGTCCTTCGACAGCTCTTTAATCTTGGACATGGTTAAGTTTGGAGTCTGACTGTTTGAAGCTGTGGACAGGTGTCTTTTATACAGATAACGAGGCCAAACAGGTGTCATTAATACAGGTAATGAGTGGAGGACAGAAGAGCTTCTTAAAGAAGTTGTTACAGGTCTGTGAGAGCCAGAAATCTTGCTCGTTTGTGGGTGACCAAATAATTATTTTCCACCATAATTTTAAAAATAAATTCTTTAAAAATCCTACAATGTGATTTCCTGGATTTATTTTTTCTCATATTGTCTCTCATAGTTGAAATGTACCTATGATGAAAATTACAGACCTCTCATCTTTCTAAGTAGGAGAACTTGCATAATCAGTGGCTGACTAAATACTTTTTTACCCCACTGTATGCTTGCTAGGTTAGCTTTATCTCTAAGTTTCTCTAACTTGAACAAAGACAGACTATGAGAAAACAGTTTTGTTAATACTATGTGGGTAGGACAATGTTCCTACATAAGCTCTACCCAAGATTAGGATGGCCTGAGTTGGAGATCTCAAAAAAAAGCACAGTACACAACTGCAGTGGGATAACACGACCACTCGCTATCTCTCTTTTTATTCTTGTGACATATCTGGTTAGGCCCAAGTGACACATCTGCTGTGCGCTTCCCTTAATCACTGCTATCTTGTCATATTATTACATGATTACAATTCAATGAGCCACAGGAAAGGGCCTTGCCTCTTATTTGATTTGGCAAGGCCTGGTGTTACTTTCCCAGAACAATGGTGCAAACACATTTGCTCCTATTAATCAGTTTCAGGCTGCCTGCTGCGCTCCGTTCAGCTGTTGTGGCTGCACTTTGGAAGCACTACCAGATATAACCTACATGGATCTTATGTCTACCTCTCCAAGATCTCTGTGGGGTTCCAGTCAATATGTCATCTCTTTCACCAACAATATTGCATTGCTAGGGCAGGAGGCCGGAGCTTATTGCACATTGCTGAGTTGTCGCATCATTCAAGGCCCAAGGAATTTCACTCCGGACAATATTTCAGCCCCCGGTGTGCATACACTGAAGCTGTCTTTGTGTCCATCAACGCTTCCTGCACACTTCAATCACTTTCCATTTGCAGATCCGTTTTCTCCCTGTGTACTGCCTATGTAAAAAAGGACGCATTCATCTTTTCCGCCGGTCTGAGAATTGCAGTGTCGGAGCAAGAATGCGGCTGCTTATCGAAAGCGAAGATAAATTCGGTAAATGGCGAGAACGGAAATTGGGGGCCATGCTGACAGATCTGGCAGCATTAGCGTCAGGGAGGAGACGTTTTATCAGGAGCAATGGACCCATCAGCTGCCACAGTCTCCTCTGCTTTTGAAGCGCAGCGTAGGCGTACAATGACTCCCCCTCCAGCTATTCACCTCGGGGCACATTACCACTGGCTAGGGTAATCACCTGCTCTTCATAATAACATTCTTTTTTTTTTTTTTTCTTTCTTTCTTTTTTAAATTTTTTTCCTCAGGACAGCTCCGGCTGTCTTTTGAAAGCCACAGTGAAATTAGACACTAAATGGTTGAGGAGGAAATTCTAGCCTTTCCACATGACAGACAAAGCAGAAAGCTTACTGCAGAAGAAGAATCACCAGGTTCATGAATGCACAGTGCTTCCGAATTGCCATTTTAGACCTTTTGTTGGTGGTGGGCTGTGCTGAGTGTACAGCGTAGATGGAAGGTTTGTGCCATTTGATTATAATATAGGAGTGCTGCTGTCAGCATGACGAGATCTAGGCCAAGTATTTGAAGCGAATGCACAATTGCTCCATTATGCTGTCAGATATTTGTAAAGGGTTGACAATTGTATGTGGAATTTGAAATGAGAAAGTTAACGATTGTCTGTTCATGTCTCATCATACTCCATCATACAACCAGCATCAGTGTTCGTTTTGTATCAGAGTTGTAGAAATGTTATGAATCTTTAATGCTGGGCTTATGTGGGTTTATCTTTTGTCAAACTTTCTTTGTCATTCCACAAGAATGGTTGTGCTAATTAGATTTTTTTTTTTTTTAAGCGAAAGAGCTGCACTTTCTTTGTCCTCCGTGGTTTCATTTACATATTGTTCTTATCAAAAAACAGACCACCTCAGTAAGCATGTTAATTTCTTGTGCCAAATAACGCTACAGTCCAACCCCATTATAGTTTGTTTGTGAAGTTTTTGAAGGGGGAGTGTGATGGTGGAATATTTTTATGAAAAAAGGCATGGTTCTTATTCATTTTCCTGGTGAATGGATGCTGCCACAGCTGGTTGAATAAACGGATGGGCAGACAAACAGATGAATGACAGGCAGACTGATGAGCTAGCTTGATAATTTGGTTATGCTTGCTAGGTTGGCTTTCGCTTAGTCATTAGCTTGATCTCAGTTAAGTTGGAGAAACTTACTATGAGGAAACACAGTTTTGTTAATGCTTTGTGGGAAGGATAACCCACATCAGCCTTGTGATTGGTGGAAGTATTGCTTATGAAAGTGCTTCCCAGAATTAGGACAGGCTTTTTTACATTAAAAGTGGAGAATATTGGCAAAATACATCATTCTATGTCATTTAGAGGCCATTTGAAAGCTATTCACAAGACATACTTTGTACATTTATTTTGTAAGCCCGCAAGAGCAACATTAACCTACTTGGAGAGAAAACATGGATTTAGGTTACCTGGGGCTTTAACTGTGCAGTATATGAGTCTGGAGAATGATTGTTGATATTTGAACTCAATAGCAAAACAAATACGCCATTCCCTTCAGTGCTCCTTTAGAAGCTTCACCACTCAAATAGATGCATCGTCAGGGTGAATAACACTGGGCTTTTTTTAATTAATTAATTTTTTATTAAATCTTTATGGCCATAAAACTCTTCACAAACATTGTACAAACAAATAATTTGATGCTAGTGTGAGTAATGATATGGCCAAGTAATGTAACATTTAGCTAGGTTGTGAGTTAGCAAAATGTTGTTACAATTGCTGCTGCAAAGCTGTCTTATTACTATCATAACATTAGCAAATGGGACAATACAACAACCAAAAAATTAAGTGAATGTTACCCACCTGTCAAACGGAGCAACTTCCTAATCCCCTTTCATGCCTTTCAACTCTCCATGAAGCTGAAGTCCGCTTCTGTTTTGCCAGCTTCTTCTCTGAATTTTCCCATTCCACCTTAAATAGTGCAGCAGTTTCATTCTGGTGCCTCAGTTTCATGTTCAAATCTTTCCATTCCACCTTAAGTGGTGCAGCTGATGGGTTATATTCAGGTGCCAGAGTGGAACTGCTGCATAACTTGGGCCCAATCCCATTTCTTCTTTTTACCCCTGCTGCTTGTTTTTGAAGTCAGCTATTCACCAGCTTCTTGTTCAAATTTTCCCATTTCACCTTAAATGGTGCTTCAGGCATCAATACTGCCAACTACTTAAGGTGGAATGAGAACATTAGCTAGCTAGCAACCCGAGACATTAGCATGCTATTAGCGATTTTTTTTTTTTTTTTTTTTTTTTGTGCTTGTAATGAAGAAATAATACATTGAAATGATATTAAATTAATCTTATTCGATGTTAAAATAATAAATTGGGACACCCTAACCTTAAAACAGAGGGCTAAGGGCTAAGTGGTAGGTGTGAAATGAGATTGGGCCTTGGAGGTCTCACCACCGCTCAAACATCCTTGCGTGATCGAAGAACTTGTCTCTCAATCTTTGTTCTTCAGATCATGATAAAGCATGGAGTTCAGTATATATCCTTTCCCCTTCCCCCTGTCCTGTAAACGAACGGATGCTCCCTGTTGCTCATTGGCTGGAATAGTGTTGACCTTCGGGCCGGAAAACGTTTTGTTTGTTTCACATTCACAGAGCCAGGGCTGTGTACGAACACCAGATTTTTAATGGCAAACACAAAGCAGAGCTAGTGGACTGTGAACAGACATTTGCTTAGACTTTCACAATGTTTTGGATTGAAATTGTATACTATGCTGTGAAGTTCTTTAATCATATCTTGCTAAAAACTGATTTTCCCACTTCAGTAAGCATTTCAATTTTTTTTGTGCAACACTAAGTCAAACCTGAGTATACTGGGTTTATGAAGTTAATGAGTGAAATATTAATGGAAATCTGTCTGTTTTGCTGCCTGTTATCTAGGGTAAAACTTTTTTTTCAACAGTAAAATTTAAACAGTAAAACCATTTTTCAACAGTAAATTACATTTCTTTTCTGAGAATATTGCAAAAAAAAAAAAATTTTAATTTAAAACAAATAACATTTTGTGTAATGGATGGACATGTTATGCTTGATAACAATCCAGGCTACAAATGATCAATATTTAATAAACAAAATCTTTCAGCTTTTCAACTCCTGTAGAAGGCTTAAGTGATGTCATTTACCCTTTATCGTTAGATTTAATGTGGCCATTTACAATTGTTTATGGATAAATAAATTAGCCATAAAAATGGAGTGGTGGGAATTAAAACAAGTACACAGAAAAATATTATACAGTCATATGCAAAAGTTTGAACGCCGCTGGTCAAATGACATTGATTTTTCTAAGTGAAAATAAGTCAACACATCCTCTACAGGGAACAGACTTAAATATAGCATGTTTCTACAAATTGTGCAAGATGACCGTTCACGTTTTCTATTAACATATTAGAAAATAAAGAAAAACATCTCCTAAAAATATAAAAGCTCATAACTTTTGCACAGGTTGCATTAAAATGTGCAGAACTGTGTTCTCTGTAGAGAATGTGTCCACCTATTTTCACTTGCACGATAAAACATGTAAATCGACCAGGGGCGCACAAAAGTTTGCACGTGTGGCTCTTCCATTTACTATTTTTTATATATATATATATATATATATATATATATAATTTTTTTTTTGTTGCACGCTTGTAGCATACCTTGGCCCATTTTCCACTCTGGAAGAAGCCAAAGTCTGTTGCCACGATGATGCTACACCCACGCCCCTCCCCCTGCATGGAGATCGTTGCAGCAGAACCACACGCTGAGCCAGGCTACTAGCTGTCCAACCGCCGAAACATGGCAGCGTCAGGCAAATGTAAAGCCAAACGAAAATATGAAGATGAACACACAACCTTCTTACCTGAGTGGGAGGATTTGTATTTTTTTATTGAGCGGAAAGGGAAGCCGTTCTGTTTGATATGCCAAACGTCGTTATCCGATTTTAAAGCTTCCTATCTTTAGCGCCACTTTACCTCACTGCAGGCCAAGATGCTGACAGCCTGAACTTTGATCTCCAGGGGAAATTAAAGATGCTACCTGATCTAGTGCAGTCAGTATTTGCATTTGTTAACAAACTCATGCCGTTTAAAACTCATCTTAAAAAAGGAGAACTAACACATTTCCAGTCTGTGTCAAATGCAAGTGCCCAAGCAGCTAAGGTCCTAAAAGGGAGAACTGCACACTATGCAACACTTCTTGAAAGTCTACAACAGAACTTTGAGGAGAGATTCCATGATCTACAGCTGAAAAGGCCACAAATTACATTCCTTGTTCACCCTTTTGCTGCTGATTCAGACTGTTTGAAAACCCTATTGGTGACAGATGAAGCTACATCTCAGATGGAGATGATTGAACTTTTTGAAGATGACAGACTCAGGTCTATTCTGAGTGAGGGAACCCTGGAATTTTGGAAAATCGTGCCTGTGGAGAAGTATCCCAATGTAAAACAAGCTGCTCTGAAGCTCCTGTCAATGTTCGACTCAACCTATGTTTGTGAATCAGTATTTTCCACCCTGAACGATGTGAAATCGAAGCATTGCTCTGTTCTTACTGATACACATGTGAAAGAACCGCTTCGAGTAGCACCAACTGAATATAAGCCAGATTTGAAACAGATTGTGGAAAACAAAAAATGCCAGAAGTCCCACTAAACTCATCTACAACCCCAATTCCAATTAAGTTTTGAATTTGATGCCTGTAACACGTTCCAAAGAAGTTGGGACAGGGGCATGTTTACCACGGTGTTACATCACCTTTCCTTTTAACAACACTCAATAACCGTTTGGGAACTGAGGACACTAATTGTTGAAGCTTTGTAGGTGGAATTCTTTCCCATTCTTGCTTGATGTACAACTTCAGTTACTCAACAGTTCGGGGTCTCCGTTGTCGTACTTTGCGCTTCATAATGCACCACACATTTTCAATGGGACACAGGTCTGGACTGCAGGCAGGCCAGTCTAGTACCCGCACTCTTTAACTACGATGCCACGCTGTTGGAACACGTGCAGAATGTGGCTTGGCATTGTCTTCCTGAAATAAGCAGGGATGTCCCTGAAAAAGACGTTGCTTGGATGGCAGCATATGTTGCTCCAAAACCTGTATGTACCTTTCAGCATTAATGGTGCCTTCACAGATGTGCAAGTTACCCATGCCATGGGCACTAACACACCCCCACGCCATCAGAAATGCTGGCTTTTGAACTTTGCGCTGATAACAATCCAGACAGTCCTTTCCCTCTTTGGCCCGGAGGACACGACATCCATGATTTCCAAAAACAATTTGAAATGTGGACTCGTCAGACCACAGGACACTTTTCCACTTTGCGTCAGTCCATCTCAGATGAGCTCGGGCCCAGAGAAGCCGGCGGTGTTTCAGGGTGTTGTTGATATATGGCTTTCACTTTGCATGGCAGAGTTTTAACTTGCACTTGTAGATGGAGCGACAAACTGTTCACTGACAGTGGTTTTCTGAAGTGTTCCTGAGCCCATGTGGTTAATATCCGTTACAGAATGATGTTGGTTTTTAATGCAGAGCCGCCTGAGGGATCGAAGGTCACGGGCATTCAATGTTGGTTTTCTGCCTTACTGCTTATTTGCAGAGATTCCTCCAGATTCTCTGAATCTTTTGATGATATTATGGACTGTAGATGATGAAACCCCTAAATTCCTTGCAATTGCACGTTGAGAAACATTGTTCTTAAACTGTTGGACTATTTGCTCATGCAGTTGTTCACAAAGTGGTGAACCCTCACCCCATCCTTACTTGTGAACAAATGAGCCTTTCAGGGATGCTCCCTTTATACCCAATCATGACACTCACCTGTTTCCAATTAACCTGCTCACCTGTGGAATGTTCCAAACAGGTGTTTTTTGAGTATTCCTCAACTTTCCCAGTCTTTTGTGGTAAACATGTCCCTGTCCCAACTTCTTTGGAACGTGTTGCAGGCATCAAATTCAAAATGAGTATACAATAAAGTTTATCCGTTTGAACATTAAATAATCTCGTCTTTGTAGTGTATTCAATTGAATATAGGTTGAAAAGGATTTTAAAATCATCGTATTATGTTTTTATGAATATTTTCCACAATGTCCCAACTTCATTGAATTTGGGGTTGTACATGACTGGTAGGAAAATGGGTTTAAAAACTATAAATGTTTGTGTAAATATAGCCTGTGGCTCCTAGTAGTAATGAGCATTTTGTTCTGACTCTTGGTGTCTGAAAGGTTGGCCACCCCTGATGCAGATGCATATATACACCTGGCCTTGGCAAAGGTTTGATGTTAATTCAGCTTTATTTATTTATTTATTTATTTATTTATATTTAAGATAAAAGTTCAGTGGCACACTATATGAACATGTAATAATACCTGTAGTCTTAATAGAATTATACATTTAAGAACAATTTTTGACTTTTGACTTAAATTTTTCAAGTACAACATTAATGATACATTTTGAATCACTATATTTAAGCTTTAAAAAGATTTATTAGCAGATTTTTATCTGTATACATTGCATCAGATTACAGGAATGACTGCTTTTTGTCTAACATGCTTCAGAATCTTGCATTATTTACACTTAAGATCTTTTTCCTCCTCTGTCCAGTCTAGCAGACTCCCCTGAGATGTTTAAATAATGCACAATCGCAAAGATATAAATCCTGACATATTCAAGGTGGGGAGTGATGTCTGCGCATATACACTCTTCTAGTAATGTAAATGACTGTTATTGGCAGTAAAGTCACACAAAATTGTTTGAGTTTCTGGCAAACACAATGTTTAGAAAGTCTGGTTTGTATGCAATATTACCACCCAGATGCTTTTACCTATAGAGGTAAGTATGAAAATACAAAGTATGAAAGACCTTCTTTAAGTAAGAAAAGTCTTGGCAGAAAATTACTTCAGCTGTGAGCTTTTTCTTCAAACAATTAAAAAACCATAATCGTCATTCATCATCATCGTCATCGTCGTTAACTGCTTAATCCAGATAGGGTCGCGGTTAAAAAACAACATATACAATATAAATAAAACACATTAATATAAAATAAAACGTATCTCTTTCATTTCTTTAAATATTGCAGGTAGTTCCACGCTTTTAAATTAAGGTGGGGGTTTCAAAGGGTTCTTTTTGGCCATATTGTTTCCCCAAAGAGCCTTTCAGTGCATGGTTTTTAGTATTTCAGTGAAAAATTAAACTTGGACAATTTCCCACTTATTTCCACAGATATAGATCATTGTACTGAACTGTTTCAAAGGGGGAGTTAACAACACACTTTTCAGACTTTTAACTGACTTGGACTTGAACTGACTAAAAATCCTTAAATGAAAAAATGTAAAAATTGAACGTTTCAGTTGAACAATCAAAACTTTATCAGATGTTTCCGTAGTGATCATTATAGTTAATTTTGAAAAAAATCCAAAAACATAAAAGTATGTTTTGGTAGTGACGTAAAAACATGGGGCAGCATTTTTTGAATGCCGTGTGTAAAGACAAACATAGAGCTCTGCAAGTCAACAGTCACACATTCTTTTTGTGTACACATTCTCAAAGCTTCATTCATCCAGTTGGCTGGCACTCATCTACTTGTGCATACTTGTTGATTACAGTAAAACTGGGAAACTATAAAAATGAGCAAAACACAGTGAACAGCAATTTTAAACAGGTTGACTCCCCAGCAGAATCTGATTCTCTTTCATATTTACTTGGATATACAGTTGTATGCAAAAGTTTGAAAACTCTAGTCACATTACATGTTTTATTTATTTGAATATAAATTACCACATTAAATATTATGATAAACATTGTTTTTCTGCAATTTTCTATCTATACATTTAAGAAAAAATAAATATACTGTGTAAGTTATGTGCCATAACTTCTGCACAGGCCACATTTAATGTTTTATTTTTTCCAATAATAAACAGTAATCATGCAGATTTTTAAACCATAAATTTCAGTTTAAAAATAAAAAAAAAAATATAATGAAACAGAAATACTAAGCGTATAGTGTCCACATGCCAGCAATTAAGTAAGAGAATTTGGAGCAACACCTGTTGGCTGCCCACAACATTCTGTATCCTAAACCTGCACAACCTTTATGAAGACCTGGAGGTTTTGGATATGTATTTATGGAAAAGATTTGGGTATTGACTTCTAGTGTTTGTTGCCAACATTACACTTGTACATCCAGCACTAACCTCAGGAAGCAAAATTTGGACACCCAACATGTCTTGGCTCTAAAACTGTGTTAATTAGATTTTTCCCTGGAATACTCTTTTAATCTCTAAGTAATGTAAAGACTCAATCAATTAAACATTCTTTTTCTGAAACATCCAAGCAAAGAACCAGTTAGGAAATTTAGTTTAAAAGTGTACGACACACATCTCAATTCTCTACACAGAAGATTATTTAAACTGCTAGCAGAAGCAAAAAGGACACTTTTAGAGCTTTTAGCGATGACAAGTCTCACGGGTACCTCCTGCACACTGAGGCCCATTTCCTAAATAAGGGCAGTGTCTGAAACTCAGAGACTTATTAGGTGCTTAGGGAATCCTGCTGGGAGAATGAATGGCAAAGAGCATGCAGATGGTTATGCTAATGGTAGATGGTACTTAAGAAGTTTTCAAATGGACAGGTTAGACAGCTCCAGTGCCAAACCGGCATGATCGTTCATTGTCTCAGCAGGTGACGACAAGCGAAATCAAAGGCCTGCTGGCAGAGCTGGACCCACCATCTCTTGCTTACCAGAGAGAGCGATGGGAGGCTTTTGTGCTTGATCGCCGGCCCTGCTGCCTACGTGTGTTCTTTCATCATGTCGAAGGCGATGGAAAAGAAAGATTCATCAGAGTTGGAGGGTCTGGACATCTGCACTTGAATGGCAGCAGCGTCGCCATTGATTTCTGTTCATTCCCTCCCCCCTGGGTATTTTCCTTCAACTGGCTGTGATGTTCACCTTGAGCCAGAGAAAGAGAGAAGAGAGCATAAAGCAATCCATGAGGTGGTACAGCAACAGCAGTGAGGTGAATAATCACATCCTGGGCCTTTGCTGTGCTGCAGAAACATGTTCCTAATAACCCAGTGACCCGACAGGAAGCAGAAAGGTTCACACAACCAAGAGAATGCAGCCTGTCAATGAGAATCTGAAGCGGAATTCACAGGAGTTGTTTTTGAGCCATATCTAGTATATCTAATTCTGCTTTCTCTGAGAATAACATTTGGACACAGGTAGTAATCTCACTGACAGGCTGTGTGACTGCTGCTGACACCATCCTGCCATTTACTGGGTAACTACCTTCTACAAGGAATGCATTTAGAACTCAAACATATTTGACATTTAGTGTCAAAACAGATGGATTTTTTTTGCATATGATTTTATGTACCCTGTGCATAAAGGTGGTGTAGTTCACAGGCAAAAGTATGTGCACACCCCTCCTAATTATTGATTCAGGGGTTCCAAACTGCCTCTAAAAGCAACATCAGCAGAAGAACTGTAAGTCAGAAGTTTCATGAAATGGGTTTCCATGGCTGAGCAGCTACACAAATCTAGAGCCTGCGCAGTGCCAAGTGTTGGCTAGAGTGGTGGAAAGCACCAGTCGGATGGACAAATCTGGGTTTGGCAGATGCCAGGAACAAGCTACCAACCAGAATGTGCAGTGCCAACAGAAAAGTTTAGTGGAGGAGGGATAATAGTCTGGGCTGTTTTTTAGGGTGTAGGCTAGACCCCTTAGTTCCAGTTATGGGTAATGTTAAAGCTACAGCAAACAAAGACATTTTAGATGATTCCAGCTTTGCAGCAACATTTTGGGGAAGGCCATTTCCTCTTCCAGCATGACCCTGTGCACAAAGCGAGGGCAAGACAGAATTGGTTTGGTGCGAAGGAACTCCAGTTACCAACACAAAACTCTGACCTCAACCCTACTCAACACCTCTGCGATGAACTGGAGCAGTGATTGTGAGCCAGCAAATACTCATTTGACTGAATGGGAGCGAATTCCCCCAGACACATTCTAAAATCTTGTGGAAAGCCTTTCCAGAAGAGTGGAGGCTGATATAACCACAAAGGGAGGGCTGACTCCATATTAATGGCCATGGATTTGGAATGGGATTTCCATGTGTCCGCTTTATTTATTCATTTATTTATTTATAGTTCTTTGTTCTTGAAATGCTGTTGTGGTCAATGTTTAACCTCTAAAAAATCTGAGGCTTTTTTGTATACTGAGTCTTATTGTTCAGGGACCTCAGTGTGGCGGTTTGTAAGTTAGCTAATGTTTAAACACACTACAGTGATGCTGCCAAGAGTAAGAAATTACAAGAAAGAGGGGGAACAGCACAGTTTGCCAAAACTTATCTTTCATGATCACAGCTGAAACAACTGGCCTGGCCAAAGCATCAATAGCAGTCTCATGGTTATAGTCATAGTCCTAGTCATAGTCATTGCCAATCCTCAACTGTCTACAATTTGAATTAGCTAGAAATGGCACAACTATGAAATCATGGGTTGTCTGGAGATAGCACCAGTTATGTTATGTTATGTTATGTTATGTTGTCATAGGTTAGATAATTAGCATTATTTATTGAATTTAATTAATGTTAGCTGGAGAGAGCTTTTTGATTTCTGTATGAAATGTGCCTCTGTGTTGAGGTCCTAGCGAGCAATGAGATACTAACCTTCTGTCTTAAACTGTTTGCGCCTCTCACAAGTGCAGAGATCAAACGGAAAACGCATCTTTCCTTTATATCAAAACACAATGTACAACTACTGAGATAAAAACAGAATTTAATCCTTTAAGGCTGATTCCAAAATGTGGCTGATGAGCTCTTCTCCTTTAATAACTGATTCAAACAGAGCTCTAAATGACTCACATTCTCACTTGAAGAAAATTTACAGTGCATCTAACAGTAAAGGCCCAATGTATTGCATACTCTTCTACATTATAGAGACAGTTTAAACATTTTTGTACACTGAACAATATAAATATTCACTATTTTTCTCAATTTCTATTTTCAGTACATTAACAACTATATGTTTATATACACAGATCAGGCAAAACATTATAACCACCTCCTTGTTTCTGTGCTCATTGCCCATTTTATCAGCTCCACTTTCTATATAGGTGCACTTTAGTTCTACAGTTACAGACTCTGATACTTTGTTAGCCCCTGTTTAGCCTGTTTTTCAGTGTAAAGGACCCCATGGACCCTCACAGAGCAGGTACTATTTGGGTGCTGGATCATTCTCAGCACTGCAGTATCACTGATTGTGGTGTGTTAGTGTGTGTTGTGCTGGTATGAGTGGATCAGACACAACAGTGGTGCTTCAATTTTTAAACACTGTGTCCAATCACTGTCCACTCTATTAGACACTTCTACCTTGTCAGTCCACTTTGTAGATCTACAAAGTCAGAGACAATAGCTCGTCTGCTGCTGCAGTTTGTGTTGGTCATCCTATAGTCCTTCATCAGTGGTCACAGGACGCTGTTGGCTGGATATTTTTGGTTGGTGGACTATTCTCAGTCCAGCAGTGACACTGAGGTGTTTTAAAACTCTTCTGATGGCAGATTTAAAAGGGTTTAAGAGGCAGTTGCCCAAGTCTCAGATCACCAACAAGATGTTTGGTTTGATAGGGTTAAACAAAATGATTTATAAACGCACTCTTAGAAATGTTAACTTGCTTGCTCCCATACAAAGATAAAAATCCAGCTCACATCCAGTTTTGTAAATCATACATACTTCCATCTAAATAATCCCATTAGTGCATGTGAAACAAATGCACAGTTCAACAGAAGGACCTGGAAAATTGCATTTTATGGCTACTATGAAAACAGGCTAAACCTAAGCGCTACAGTTTATTGACAGTTTTGCATGACCTACATGACAAAGTGCACGGGTTGAAGAACATTTCGCTATTCCATGTCTCCATCTCTCTAACACGCTTGCCTTTCCATTAAATGTGAATGCTAACCAGTGTAAACAAACTGACCTTTTGCTGTATAAGTGTGGCCTCCTATGCTGCGATTTGCCAAAAGTAATGGTGATATTTGGAAACTTCAGGAAAGGTATAAATCATCCCCATGTCCTGGCTTTTGCATGGATCAGACTGGCATTATTTTAGACAGGGGTTGTTATATTAAAGCATTACTATGCTAATGGAAGCTGTAAAAAAATATCATCAGCTTGACTCAGAGACACTTCACTTCTTTTTTGCACCCTGAACTAACTAACTCTCTCTCTCTCTCTCTCTCTCTCTCTCTGTCTCTCTGTCTCTCTCTCTCTCTCTCTGTCTCTCTGTCTCTCTGTCTCTCTCTCTCTCTCTCTCTCTCTCTCTCTCTCTCTCTCTCTCTCTCTCTCTCTCTCTGTCTCTCTGTCTCTCTCTCTCTCTCTCTCTCTCTCTCTCTCTCTCTCTCTCTCTCTCTCTCTCTCTGTATCTGTGTGTCTGTGTCTGTCTTTCTTACTGTTGTGAACTTTTGTAAATCCTCTCATTCAGAGAGTCTGGCTGCAGTGGGATTTGGAGATATCAGAACAGAATGACTCACCTGTAAAGCTCACTGGCTCCCTCTGTGGCCACAGTTCCACATAACGCAGCTTGGGCACAATGAGTTAAATGTTTCTTTTTTTGTTTGCAGCTTAACTCTCCCACATTACTGACTGATTTCTGGTTATGTGGTTGATCATGTAATCGAAATGGAACATTAACCTGCGATTGGGAACAAACTGTGAAATAGAAAAGATTTTTTCCCTGCCAGTGGACAGTGTATGTCATCTAGTAATTATCTGTATTTATGACCACCTTCTTTAGTATTGATTTTTCACTAAATGGTAATGGAAAAGTAATTGCTCATTTAATAAACTGTTACTTTTGAATGGAGGGTTGTTCAAATTTAGCTAGAGAAGGAGAAATGTACTAAATGTTGATTTTTTTTTTTTTTTTTTTTTTTTTTTTTTTTTTTTTTTTTGACATTCTGAAACGAAGCAAAAATCAAAATGTTCCATACGACTGTACATATCAGTGGTGTTGCAACAAACCCTTGTACCTCCTAAATGGTAACTTTACAGGAGAAGGAAAAGCATTCTGTACTTATATAATGTATCAATATAATGTTTTATAGACCATTCCTGTTGGTCTGTTCATCATAAAATTTGAACACAAGGCAAAGGCTAACTGGACTAATCAAATCATGTTAAAAATAAAAAAATACGTAACATTGTAGATACAAAGTTTTTGTCACACTTATATGACACCACCAAGATATACTGTTGCAAAAGTTGAAATGACATAGTCTGTTGATTACTTACACGTCCTCTACAGAGAACATCTGCAAATATTACAGCATTACTGTGCATGTGCTGAATCTAACATGCTGGGACAAAATAAATCATAAAATTTGGCCTGTACAAATGTTATAGCACATTTTGTATTTAATGTTTTTTTTTAACTGTTAAAGTCAATTTTATGTTTGTTAAAATCAGCAAATGAACAGGGTGCAGAAATGGCCATATTTAGATATATTCCCTGTATAGGATCTATAGGATTAACTCATTTTCACTTAGAAAATTAACAAAACATGCCATGTGATCAGGGTTATCCAAACTTGTAAATGAGACATGCTAAAACATGTTAACATGTTATCAGTGCTTTATCATGAGAAATTATTAAAGCCACTATTGCTTTTTAACACTAACACATTTTTTATGTGACCCTTCAAACTCTCTACAGTTCCACCCTGAAGCATAGCTGCACATGCTCTGTATGTTGCTATGATTAAGCCACCGTTATTCTCAGATACAGATTTTAAATAGAAAGAACTTCAGTCATTGGCTCTCCTGAGTTCTTACCAGCTGCAATTATGGTGTAAAAGTGTTAATCACTGAAGCACATTGAGTCTGAAGTATCATTGACAAGTGAACACATTATAATGCCAGTAATATCGGTAACATTAGCAGAATACACTGGCCAGTTCTTGCAGGAGAACTGCTACACTCATACAAGCTATTCTTGGATGACAGGAGTGGGACTCAATCTGGTCTTCTGCTGTTGTAGCCCATCCTCCGCAGTGTTTGATGCCTTGTGCATTCAGGGATACTTTTCTGATCATCACTGTTGTAAGGAGTTTGAGTCATTTGAGTTACTGTAGCCTTCTTGTCAACAAAATCTGGAGATTCTCCTTTGACCTCTCTGATCAACATGACTTTCACTCCCACACTGATCTTGCTGCTCACTGGAGGTATTTTGCTCCCTTCTTTGTAAATTTTAGTCTGTTGTACTTGAAAATATCAGATCAGCAGTTTCTGAAATACTTAAATCATCTGGCAGCAGCAACCCATGCTATGGTCAAAGTCACTCAGAGGACATTTTCCCCCATTCTGATGTTTGATGTGAACATTAACTGAAGCTCTTCACCCGTGCCGACCTACATTAATGCAGCGTGCTGCTACCACATGATTAACTGATTGGATAATTGCATGACTGAGCAGGTGTAGAAGTGTTTCTAATAAAGTGGCTTATGAATGTAAGTTGGTTTGTGAGAACATTTACTCAGATTATCAGTCTGTATACATGCGTCAGTGGTAGAGATGAAGATGCTGAGATTTTCGTTGGGAGTGACAAGGATAGACAAGATTAGAAATGAGCAGATCAGAGGGACAGTGAAGGTGGAGCAGTTTGGAGATAAAGCCAGAGAGGCCAGGTTGAGATGGTTTGGACATGTGTTGAGGAGGAATAGTGGATATATTGGTCAAAGAATGTTGGAGATGGAGCTGCCGGGCAGAAGAAGAGGTAGACCTCAGAGAAGGTTTATGGATGTAGTGAAGGTGGACATGGAGATGGTTGGTGTAAAAGTAGAAGAGGCAGTGGATAGGGCAAGATGGAGGCAGATGATCCGCTGTGGAGACCCCTAAAGGGAGCAGCCGAAAGAAGATAATGCGCTACATATTTTCAATGGTAGACAGGTCTGGACTGCAGGCAGGCCAGTCTAGTACCTGCACTCTTTTACTTCGAAGCCATGCTGTTGTAACATGTGCAGAATGTGGCTTGGCATTGTCTTGCTGAAATAAGCAGGGACGTCCCTGAAAAAGATGTTGCTTGGATGGCAGCAGATGTTGTTCAGTTTTACTCCTTATTTTATTCTTCCCTTCTTCTTTCATTACCTCAAGTGATGAGGTACCTATAGTTATAACATGGTGTGCTGGAATCACACACTTGTTTTGGTGACAGAACTTTGAAACAAAGCCCACATTCATCAGAAAATGGAGATGCGGGAAATTAACAGTGAATTGATTCAGGAATCAAAGGGACGTTCAGTTTGTCTCCCCAGAAGTACTTTTAATTATTCGGTGTATAATAGGCAACATTTGTGACAGAAGGATAGCAGCAAGAGTGAAAGGGAAGGTTTATAAGACAGTAGTGCGTCCTGCTATGATGTATGGTTTTGGAGACTGTGGCTCTGTCTAAAAGAGAGGAGGCTGAGCTGGAGGTGGCGGAGATGAAGATGCTGAGATTTTCATTGGGAGTGACAAGGATGGACAAGATTAGAAATGAGCAGATCAGAGGGACAGTGAAGGTGGAGCAGTTTGGAGATAAAGCCAGAGAGGCCAGGTTGAGATGGTTTGGACATGTGTTGAGGAGGAATAGTGGATATATTGGTCAAAGAATGTTGGAGATGGAGCTGCTGGGTAGAAGAAGAAGAGGTAGACCTCATAGAAGATTTATGGATGTAGTGAAGGTGGACATGGAGATGGTGGTGTAAAAGTAGAGGAGGCAGTGGATAGGGCAAGATGCAGGCAGATGATCCGCTGTGGCGACCCCTAAAGGGGCCGAAAGAAGAAGATACTTGCGTCAGTGAATTCTACTTCTCAGAATCATTTCTCACTCTTCACTGATATAGTGAAGATGACTGAACAGAGTCCCAGCACAGATGCACTCGTGTCTAAGCAGCAATTTATAGCTGTTTGTTTGTGTGTGCTATGTATAGGTTTAGGTCTTTGTTCCTCATTAGTTTTATGGTAATCACGAATTTCATCCCCTGTGGCAGCAGTCAAAGCAATGTTCATTCATTTCGGTGCTGTCCATAATATGCACTCAAACTTAAAACTGAGTTGGGTTAGGTTCTTGTAATTCATCACCATTATCAATATATCTCTGGCTAGGACATGGTCTTTCTCAAGCTTTCTACTGAATAACTGAAGCCCTCATTGAACATTCGCTCTGAACAGATCCATCACTTTGTACATCCCACACAAAAGGAATTTGTGAAAAGGAGCTAGCTAGAGTTTGTGTGTTTTACACTGTCATTCTGGCACAGATGTGAGAGTTTAGTTCTAGTAAGCCTCTGGCCAAACTCTGAACAATTGTGTCTATTTTAGCCTGAGGCACTGCAGCTGTGCTATTAAGATCATTTGCACAAACATTAGCACAGACTGGTTCAAGCACAAGCTCTTATTCCTGTGTAGGATTCAATCAAGGTACCTGCTGGTGTGGATGATGATAGCTGACTGTTCAGTGTAACTTCTGCCTGGGAATGCAACATAAAATTGTCACTAGTATTGTGCTTAAGTCTATCAAATTACAAAAGCCTTGAGCTCAATCTATGCACAAAAAACAAAAGCATATTTGTTGTGAAAAAGATCTTGATGAATTTAGGAGTTGCCAATATCTGTGTGCAAAGGCCTATTTCAGCATCTACTACATAATAGGCCTGTAACGATGAACTCCACCCATGATTTGATATTGATTCGCAATACTGGGCTCGTGATTTAATATTGTCATGATATTTTGAAAAAGATCATGAAGAAAAGACAAGACTATAATCATGTGGTTGCTAGAGCTTGAAATAATGAATTGAAATTGACCTGGCAGCTCACATCCAGTGCATGTGGGTTTGGATAGGATTTCCCAAATAAGCGTTAGGCTTGTGATTTGATGTTCATGTTCTCACATCCCACCATCAGCAGATATTACCCTCCATTAATTTGTGCCTTAGTTTTACTCTAAAAGATTTTACCCTGCCTTTTGCCCTGCTTTAGTTTTTGTCCTTACTTTAGTTTTCCTCCCTACTTACCTTAAATGACTTTCTCATTTGGCATACTGGAGGCACACACCTGTAAATTTAGTGCTGAGATCCATGAGGACCACACTTGTAGGGAAAATGAATGAGATTCTGAAAAGTGCATTCAGACTAAACAACATTTAACATGTTGACTGAAAGCATACATGCATTTGGTAAAGGGTCATGTACGCTTGATTTTGGACAACTGATTTAATAAAATCATATTATTCCATATTATTTATTGTTGCATTTACCCATGATCTGATGGTGTTTTTTAGTGTTGCTGTGCAGTAATTTATCTGGTGTTATCCTTAGAAATATGAGGATGTATTTGGCACTTTTGGATGATGACAGGCTGGTTTGGATTTTCTTGTCAGTTCTTCATTTAGAAGAAACTTGATAATGTGGTTCAGGTTAGGTTTGAACTCAAAATTGATGATGTGCTCTGGGTCAGTTCGCGTTCAGAGTCAAAACTTGATTATGTGGTTTAGGTTGGGACTTAAAATTCTGGTTTAAGTCTGGTTTGGACTTAAAATTTCTCGATGTGTTTTTGGTCGGGTTTGGTAAGGTCGATTTTGAATTTAAAACTTGTAGTGGTTTAGGTTGGATTTACAATCAAAACTTGATGTCGGGTTAGGGTCGGGTTTGGTCAGGTCAAGTTTAGGTTTAAAATTGGATGATGTGGTTTGGGTCAGATTTAGACTTAAAACTTGATGATGTGGTTTGGGACAGGTCAGGTTTCAACTCAAAACTTGATGTGGTTTGCATTGGATTGAGAGTCCAAAGTTGATTTATGTGGTGTAAGTCAGGTCAGGTTGAGTTTGGACTCAAACACCTATAATGTAATTCAGGTCATATCAAGTTTGAACTCAAAACTTAATGATGTGTTTGGGGCCAGGGTCAGACTCAAAACTTGATGATGTGGTTCAGCTCAGGTTACAGCTCAAAACTAGATGAGGTAGTTTCATTCATTTCAGATTTGGACTCAAAACTAGATGCGTTTCAGGTCAGGCTGGGTTTGGACTCGAAAGTTGATAATGTGGTTCAGGGCGGGTTGGTTTTGGACTCACAAATTGACGACATGCTGTGGGTTGGGTTGGGCTTAGACAGAAAGTTCATGGGCTGTGTTTTGGTTCGGACCAAAATTTCATGCCCAATTAAAGCTCTAACTCTTGCACAACATACTAACAACACCAGTGCTATTAATTTACACAGTTAATTGATCAATTGTAAACTTTAGTTTCCAAGAAAAAAAAAACAAACAAAATTGATTTTCTATATTTTGATTTATAATGTAAATGTTGACGAAATGCAAAGGGCGAAACTTGTAAGTGGGTAGGTGCAGCGCCCGGGCAGTCTGTGGCGGCACATAACAAAAACACAACTGGATGAGTGAGAAATCCGACTGGCTCCCTCTGGAAAAAATGCCAGGTTAGGAGTAACAACACAAATGCTCAGAAGAGCCATTTTGTCCTTTCAACAAAAATCAGACCACCTTGGTAGCTGCAACATTTAATGTCCAGTATGTCTCAGTGTGTGATGATGTCCTAGTATAGGCTAAAAAATATAAACAAAAACATGGACTCACTTTGCTCTGCTTTCAGCTTTAGCTCAGCTATAGCCACTTTCCTCCCCTTTCCATTGGGAAACTTTTCCTCAGACGTAGAGCAGCTTATTGTAAAATGTCTCTCATCATTCGGCTGTTTTACGAGGCTGAAGTGGCTTCTAATTCTCCAGCTTCTTGTTCAAATGTTTCCTCTCCACCTTAAATTCTGACTGAGACGTCGAGTGTAAATGCGGCACCATTTAAGTTGGAACGGGAAAATTCGATAGAGAAGCGACTTTATCATCACAGCTGTAGTTTCTGACAGTGTCTCGTTGCAGATTTAACATACCAGGAAACCAACCGCGCTGCTTAAGAATGCGAATAAATCCCTTCGTCTTCGAGTTTTCGCACCTCCCGTCTCAAAGATATTTTACTGACACAGTGACCCCTGACTCTCTACAAGGAGACCAAATCTGGAGTTATAAAATCACTAAAGAAAACGGGCAGGATGGCTGTAACAGGTGCTGCATGGACATCCCTTAACACTGGATCTTATTTCATCTAACAAATGAGTGGCAGCAGCGTCTCGTGTTCCAAACATGCGCAGTGAATGAGAACCTTCCAGTTTACTTACCAAACCACTTCCATTTGTTTTATTAATAAAAGATATTGGAAGTATATTCATTATAGATCATTACCAATACTTTGCTTTAAAAGTACCAAGTCGTCACACAGTGAGGAAAAAAAGAGACCCTGTATAGAAAAAAATCATTTTTTAATCATTTTATAATCGCAGCTGTCTGAACCGAATGGTGAGGTGCCAAGATATTCCCACCCCTAATATATAATATCTCCAACCAAGTAAGAAATTTTCACTATAAAGCTACCAAATAGTCTCAGCCCATAATTCATGCTTTAAATCAGCATGGTTCACTTTAGAGGATTTGCTTACCTCCTGCCATCTGTCACATCTGTCATCATTTTCAAACAGCAGTAGTTACTCAGAAGTAAGCAAACGTGCCATAAAAAAGCTTTTTAAAAAATACCTGCTAGGATTTAGATAAACTGTCTAAAGCCTCCAAAAAGTTTTTTTGACACAGATGTACAGTTCAAGAAACACTTTATTTGATCTAGAATTTTTTTCATTCTACAAATAACCATTTTTGGCAAATTATTGTTATTGTTAACACATTTTAAAATATAACCTGCAGAAAATGTAGCAAAATTTAGTCATGATTATATGTTTGTCATTTGATCGTTGTCATTTTAAGATATATGAACATCAAAGAAATTCATTTTCTATGGTAACTGCCTATATTTTCCCATCCAAAACATTTAAGATCCTTTCCCCATTTAAGATCTAAAGCTTCCACAACTGAAGGTATTAAACATCCTCCTTAAACATCCATAGATTCAACTATGTTTTTTACCCTGTGCTGATTTGTGCAGCTCCTCCAACATGGCTGCTGAGGGACCCGCCAGTCCATCTATTCTGCGCCAGAAGCCATCAATCCTCCACATCTGTCAGTCGTGTTGCTTCCTGTAAGTGCCACAAGCAGCGGAACACACTAAATGAATAAAAACAAGATTGAGAATGAAGTTGAAACCATTTATTGAAACCATGGAGGGGGATATGGGGGCTGGGTGGGGTGTTGGGGGTTCAGTCAATCTGTACCTCTTGTGCCAATTTCAGCAAATCCTTTTTGACGCACTCAGTTGAATAAAAATGAGGCTGCCATGGTGGTGGGGGCCATGGAATCAATCAATGATGACAGGAACTATTAGATGGCAGCTGGTGACACAACATGACGTTTACTGAGCGGGCGAGAGCACACAATTTCACCTCCACTGCCGAGACGACTCCTTGGGCTCCCTCTCCATAAGATAACGAGCAGGAACACATCATGAGCACCTGCAGTAAAATAGCTAGGCGTTTCAGGCACGATTGGTGTGACGGGTGACATCTATCTATATGTCATATTGTGTTTATATCATTATGTTGACTGTCCCAGATGAAACTATGAAGAAAAACCTTCAGCAGCTATATGTTTAGATATGGCTCTGTGTGCTAACTGTTACACCACATTTACATGTTGGCAATAGGTGCTCAGTTTCTAGGGGCAAACCAGTTTTCCATTGCTTTCAACAGAGCAGTGACAAACTGCCACTGTCAGCGGTGATGGCAGCGTACACAGTGGTTAGTGGATAGTTCAGAGTTTGATTTTTTCAACTCTTGAAGTCCAGGCATAAACATTATTCTACAACAAAAGCATACGGAACATCCTGACTTTTTTCTACTGTAAATAAACGGTTGACGCTGCTTAAGCTCTCTTCTGATTGTCATTCATTTCCACTGGTTACACTGTCCCCTGGAATCGATTTCATGGCTGCATGCCACCATCCATGGGGCATGGAAAGATATTTTTTTTGTACATTGACATTATTATTAACATGTAAACACTGCCACCCAACATCAGGCCAACACAGGACAACCATTTAACACTGATCGCTAGCCAATGTCAGGCCAATGTAGGTGAAAATGTCATAGGCCTGGTGAAAATATCATTGCCCCGCTGTTATTTGCCATTATTATTTTAGGCAAGCAATGTCATTACCCCAACATTGGTCCAATGAATACTTCCTATATATACTTCCCAGATGTAGACATTGATTGACA
Source organism: Pygocentrus nattereri (assembly GCF_015220715.1). NCBI lineage: Eukaryota > Metazoa > Chordata > Actinopteri > Characiformes > Serrasalmidae > Pygocentrus > Pygocentrus nattereri. Next base: position 26,176,369 of record NC_051226.1, on the reverse strand, counting down.
GGATTTTTGTCATTTTTTGACAATTTTTGTTATTGCCTGCAATCATTTCCAACATTTAAGCTTTCAATGTTGTATTTTACACGGAGGCGTGTTGGGTAGCACTGTCGCTTCACAGCAAGAAGAGCCTGGGTTTGACTCCCTGGCTGGGTGACCAGGGTCTTTTCTGTGTGGAGTTTGCATGTTCTCCCTGTGTCTGTTTCCTCTGGTTTTCTCCCACAGGCCAATTGGACATGCTAAATTGCCCCATCTGCCCTGCGATGGACTGGCGACCTGTGCAGGGTGTATCCTGCCTTCTGCCCAATGACAGCTGGGATAGGCTCCAGCACCCCCCACAACCCTGAGGGAGAAGTGGCTTAGAAACTGTGTGTGTTTGTTGTATTTTCTGGATATCTTCTGAAAAACTGTGGTTGACTAATTTCAGGTGAGGTACATTCTATGCCTTTTTTGGCACAAGGTAAAATAGCACTTCAACCACTGGCATTATGTAAATGGCTGAATTCAAACTTCAAATTCAAACACACTTGTATCTCACAAACAGACTTCATTATAGATGTAATGGACAGAGAACTTTCTCAGTCATGAAATTGTATTGTAGCAACTATTGTAGCTGTATGATACCAGCAATATTCCAATTCCTAATTGTTTATAACAAGAATGGCCTTTGGTAGACTGTGAAAGTCTATATTCATGTTTTGCATGGTTCTTGCAAATTTAAGATGAAGACTTGAAAATGTCACAAACATCACATAGTAAAAACAAGTTTCAGTGAGGCCATAAAAAATCCAGAAAAAGGAAAAAAAGAAAAAAGTCTGCATAAACAAAAGGATATTATGCAGGACGGCACAATTCCCCTGCATCAAAATTAATTGCTTCGATAAATCCGGGCCTGAGGCTATTGTTTTACCAAGACATATTCTGATTCAACAACGGCAGGAGACTTTTACTGGGCCATGTTTATCAAAGTACTTGGAAAGGGACTGCTGATCTAAGATCAGTTCCTCATTGCCTTATTAATAAAGACAATAAAGACAAAATGCTTTATGGATTAACACTCGTCTTTTTAGAAGTGACAGCAGAACCTGTCATGAAACAGTGAGTTCTCATAGCTGTTCTGAATTTGCATATAAAAAAACAGTATAAGCAGCCAAAATTAGGCTATGAATGCAATTGTTTTCATAACTTGTTTTACTGTGGTGTGCAGAAAAAAATGCCTTTTTTTTTCTTTATCTGTGTAATTTCACATAGATAAAGTAGTGTAGATTAGAGTAGCATGATTAGCTCAACTAGAAAAAAAAACTCACTTCATCTTGAGGGCTCATTAATCAGTAGTAATCAAATTACCATCAATTTTCATAAATAATGAAATGAACCCACAGTGTATTATAAATTAGTAATTCTCATGAGATTAAAGTTGTGCTACGGCACTGGGGGATCTAAATGAATCAAAATAATATTATATCTTAAGGACAACCTTGTTTTCTCTCTTGCATGTTTTCTGAAGGACATTGCAAATTAACATTTTAGGTTTTCTTATGAGTTGAATTTCTGCTCACTGCATAATGTATATTACTCTGTATTAATGTACAGCAGGGTCCAAACATCTGAGACCACTAGTAAAAAAGGCTTTCATGTTGTGTTCTTTTCTAAAGTAATAAAATTTTTTTCAACCACTGTCATTATATCCCCCTTTTGCTGTACACTGAGAACATACAATCATTTTCTTATTTGTGAAAAGTTTTACTGAAAAATTTCAAAACAAAACAAAAAGACTATATGAGAGAACATAACAGATACACACATAGACACACAGATTAAACTAAACAAGTCACTTGCTGCAGACCAAGTGAACACACCATCGACCTTTGCTCAACTCAATCTGGCAGAGGCCACTGCTGTACCAAAGCATCCATAAAATGGTGCAAGAATGTTACGCTTGTCCTGGAATACATTTCAATATTGATTCTTAACTGTCAAAGAAGCTGCTGTTAATATTTTTTATTTATTCTTATTTTTTATGTCTAAGCAGAAATAAGACTTGTTGTAAAAGGACGATCAACTTCTAAAAGAAAATAAAGCTAGAAAGTCGTTGTTTCCCAGAGATAGTTCACTGGTAGACACTGCCAAAGAACCAAGAATAAGTAATTCAAGAGCATTTAAAGTGTATTAATGAAAAGTTTCATTTGGAATGTGTCTGCAATTTATAGTGCATCAGCTGTTGAGCAAAATTTTTTTAGAGGAACTGAACATAATTCCTCCAGACTGAATCCCACTCCAGATCAAAGTCCTTGATGGTCACAGGTCAAGATTTTCATACATTTTCAATAAATGATTTACAGTAGAATTAATTATTTTCACAACATTCTGTTCTTCCACTTGTAGATTGTTTAGAGCCGGGTTGGCAACATGCGGGAGCTGCAAGCAGCTCTTTTACTGCCCTGTTGCAGCCCCACAGCAGAAGTAGATTTTTAGGTCAAAATAAAGCTCTGCTGATCCTTCTAACACCGTTTTAACAAGAAAGTCTTAAACTCTGGAGTTGTATAGCGTATAACAGCGAATTCACCCTTTACCCCCGAAGGCTGCCATGCAGACCTCTGGTCACCATAGCAATGCAGACAATAATCTTGTCTAGTTGGGCAAAGAGAGGTATTTTAGATGAACATCCATACTTATTTATTATACACTTATTTGCATTTTTAGCACTCCCGCTCACTTCCTTGTATATTTAATCTGCAACGAAAAACTGTGAAACACTAAAAAGTTGTAAAGATGAAGTCAGATTTTCATTCTTCAGATTCGGGTTCTAATTTTTGCTGTTCCACCATAAATGGTGCAGCAGTTGTAGTCTGGCACCTCAGGTACCAATTAAGATGTAACAGGAAAACAAGAATCCGATGAATGAGGAACTGATATCTGATGTTTCCGCTAGCGTCTCTACTAATTTTCCTTTGTTACATTAGCATTAAGCTAATGGTGCTACACCTTCATTTTCCTACACTGGGATAATGCTACTTAAGATCTAACCAAAACATGGCTATTTGAAGCATTCACTGAACCACTGAAATGGGCAGGGCCTACTGCAGGACCAAAGTTTTATTACACTCTTCTATGTCCTAAAAATAGCTCAACCAGTTTGCACTGAAGTCCCTGTAGTTTCTGAAAAATAAGCCTTAGTATGTAAAAAGCCTGGGATTTTAAAATATTAACTCATTCTTTACTTATTATTATATTAGTTTTACAGTGAATCATTCAGTAAGTACAGTAAATATTAAAGCTCCTGTCTGTGACGTCAGATCTGCCAAAGTCCTAATCAGAGTTAGCAATATGTATATGAAGCTACTCACATTCTCCTCCTCTGCCTTCAGCCTCTTTGCAACTGTTCAAAGCTAGCTATGACTTTTTTATTTGAATGGATTACCTGTTTATATTTCTCCTAAACCTTGAATTTCTTTGTTTTATGTGTATCTTAATTTATTATTATTACTGTTGTTGTGCTGTCCCTGGAGAATGGGCAAGTTTTTTTATTTATTTATTTATTTATTTTTTTTATCATGTTTCTAATAAAAAGGGAACTTTTTTTTTTTTTTTAGGGAAACGTGGATCAGGGCTCGTGAAGATGTAAATTTTGCTGAAGATCAGTTCCACAGTTTTAACATCCTTATCGATTAAGCCATTCTCTCTTTTCCTTTATGCCAGTTTCAGCCTCTATTGGATATCAAAACTGCTCAGGCAAAACTCAGAGTACGTTATTTAGGCTTAAATTTGATTAGAGTGCTTGTTATGAAGGTTGATTACACAGTTGTTTGTAGTGTAGCTAGACACAGCTTCCTAAATTACTTGTATTAGCTACCTGATTCAGGATCCTACTATGAGTGATTAACGTCATCTATGAAAAAGCAATAGCTAGCGGACCACCTTAACTGTAGGAATAAAACGATATGCATCCTTAGTGTTATGTTAGCTACCTTACCCTCAATCCCCCACCCCCAACATCAAGTCAGTGTTTCCCTGCAATTGTACTACAGCATAATAAGATGCACAATAAATGGTGCACAATAAGACACGATAGATTTCTTCATAGTGACCACAAACATTGGCACAACAATGTGTTATGTCCAAAGACATAACTAGTGAAAAAAAATCATAGAAACTAGTTAAACGTTTCTGTTGGTTTCTGGTGGTGTCCAGTAGTCATTCATGGTATTTTGTGTTTTCCTGATTAATATCACATTGTAAAAGATACTAATGATTTAACCCCTTAAACATTCCAGGCTTATTACAGACGTATTATTCAGTTACTACAGAGACTTCAATGCAAACCAGTTCAGCTATTCTTTGGTTATAGAAATGAGCATGTAAGGGGTTGGCAGGTGTTCAGGGACCCTTTCCAGGTGCATTTGACTGTTCCCTAATAGGATCTAAAGGTGTCCTATAGGAAACGAGTGGGCTCTAATAGTAGCCATTAGATCAATTCCCATTAGAGAGCAAAACCCATCAGGTTTTAATCCTAATGGTCTTAATGGTCTTTTTTTTAGCATGGCTGCCTCTCAAGCATTGCAAGAGCACAGTTCAGCTGTTGGACTTCTTGCGACGGGTATAATGTTAGTGTTGCTGAGCACAGTATGTCCATGATCTACCCGGCATAAGATGAAAGCTCGAGTTCTTCAAAAGTAATTAGATCAACTTACTATTAGACAGCTTGTTCTCTGTTTGGCACATTTTACCCACTATTCAGAGAAAGACCGAGAAGAGTCGTCACTTTTATTGTACATTATGCATTATTATGCAAGGGGCTTTAATGGAGGAGTGCTTTAGCTGGTTAGCTATCTTTTAGCATAGTTGTTTCAAAAATAAGGTGCCCCTCGGTTCAACCACATCATGTTCACATCATGTTGATCTAACCATACAATTGGTGGTTCATAAGAGCAACATAGCAGTTCGGTCACAGCAATGTTTTTTAGTGACTTGGCACATTGATCCAGAATTCAATGTTTGGATGGTTGTAAATGTGCATATATTGAGTATTTTACATTTGCTTCGAAGGTGATCAGATTTTAGGACCGGATCTGTTTTATAATTTGTTATTCTGTCACTTCTCTACACAATCGAAGTATAGATACCACAAAAAGCTATCACTGTAGTTTAGCTGTATGCCATTGTCTGTCCTGTAGTGGAGGGAGTCTTTCAGAGGGCGAAGGCACTGAGGACTAGCAGCAATATTTACTGGCTATAAAACAGCTCCTATCTGCCAGTAATGTTATTACAGGAGAAGGCTGTGCATCACTGAGGAAGACTGAGAGGAGTTTGACACTGTTTGCTGTTATTTCATTACTTTCTCTATTGCACTCCCTGACTAGAGTGGCACTCTATAATGGAATTTTAACTTCTCTGCTATAGATATCTTCCAGGAGAGACATCACAGGACTTTCTCTGAAATTAGATCGCGTGGAGCATAAAAATCATTTGTTTGACATAGATTCCTTGACAGACAGACAGCCAACCAGACATTCTCACTTTTTACATTTAGAATTCTGACACAAAGCTCACACAGACCACATTTCCATTTAGTTTCATGTGAAGAAGAGCCGGTATTTAACTTTCTGGGCTCTGTTGGAGATCAGCTGTCAGTCAATGCGTGCGGAGAGAGAAAGGGCTTTCGAGGATTTTTTTTCTTTACCAGCAGGTGCAGAACTAAAAACTTGGTAAGCGAGATACTGAGAGAGTAAGAAACAGATGTATTCACTGCTACCATGATTTCAATGCTGTGTTAGTGAGGAAAAGCATACAACGAGGATGTGAAGAGAACGTTGTGGTGATTGACAAGTGCCTGTAAGAGAAAAACAGTGATTAGATTCAAGACTGGATGTGACTTTGAGGTTATTGAGGATCTTAATGGTTGCCTCAGCCTCTTCCTGAGAGCTCTCATGGCCAGTGTGCATGCAGTGAGTCCTCCAATGCCGTTGTTGCTAAGAAACTACATGCGCTTCATGGCCATCTCACGTGTCGCATGTTAAATGTTATGGCTCCACTGATCGCGTCAGGCCGGTGACATCTGCACAGCACCAAGACCTCCTCCACGCTCTCTCTCCTGGCTCCGACACACCCGATTTGTCCATTCACGCTTCCCTGACAATCGGCGGAGGCCAGCAACCGGCGCCGTAGAGATCCACCGGCCCTGCAAATGGGAACAGCAGTGGGTTTTGTTTTGAGTGATGCAAAACAACATCTCAGAAACCTTAGCATTATTCCATTTTAGCTTATCTGCCCACTGTGCCAAAACAAACAAGCCTTGTTTAATTTTCTGCATGAAGCTAAATTTATTTTTTACATGAGCATACAGGTATTATTCACAGCTGACTGGCCTTCAGCATTTAACACTTGGCTTTAACATTTGGTTAAAGGCTGTAAATGCATCCCCTGTCGCCCACAAGCCTGCCAAGAGGTTCAACCGTTATGCTGCTGTGCCACTTGCATATGTTCACGTTAAAATAACAAAAGAGACAAACAGCTTATCGCTAACTTACAGATTTACAGCAAAATCTCTGCATGTGCACTTTGATTATTGCAAGTTTTTGCTAATGTTCCAATAAATAACTGCTAACAATTGGAAGCAGTGTGCTTTGGTGCGTGTCTTTTCCACTCAGGTCCAAGGTAGAGGGTGGAGGGCATCACTCTCATTAACGGTTGTCAGTCAGCTCATTAATTTTTGGTACGTGCAAATTCACATAAGTATGATTCTGCGATTACTATTATGGTTTGTGCCATTTTTGCAGAGTGACTTTGAAAAACGAGAAATATACCAGATATGTAGAACAGAATTATATCCGGTGCAGTGTGCGATGATCAGACACATACATCCTTTTTTGGCCTCTGCAATTTTCTGGTCATCATCTTTTCTCCTTTGTAACCTTAAATCACTACTCCAGACTCTGAGGTCTGACAGTGCTGAAAGCCTTGGTCTCGGTGAAGCCACCTTTCATCATGATGTAGCTAACCTTCATCTTTTACTGGAGTGGGAACTTAACTCTGGATAATTTGTACCCTAAATCCATGAAAGGCTACTCAGGCAGGCGGAACTAATTTGGCCAGAATCACTTCTACCTTCTCCGGGTAATAAGTCCTGCCAAAAGAGGTGAGTGAACGATGTTCTTATTATTAGCAACGGCACAATTACGCTAAACCATGTGGTGGAAAAAAAATCTTGACAGACAAATCATTCCATATTTCCCACTTTCCCTGGGGTTCTTCTCTTTTTTCCAGGATAATCTCTGTGCACTGACTCTCTGCTGCCTCGCCAGCACCTTACTTCTTGATGGAGAAGAATGTGCGTGCGTAGCGTGAAAGGTTACACTCATGCTGACATTTCCAAGCACCGCTGTCTCTATTGCAGACGCTTTTGAAAGGCATGCCTCTCTAGGCTGCTAACAAGTACCTCAGCACATTCATCTTCTCGCTACAAGTTTATGTCCCAAATCCTGAGCAGCCATAACAAACAGCAAGCTCCCAAGAGGCCCAGTCAAAACAATCCGGCCATCTCAAACAGCATGCGGGGCTGTAAATAAAGCTGGTCTACAAACAAATGTGTGCACAGACAAAATAGCTGGTTTGTTTGGAGCATCTCTAAAGGAGGACACTCAGTTTTGTTTATTTATTGAAATAAATACAGCGAGGATGTAGCAAGGAATAGGAAGAGTGAGCATGAATGAATGCATGAGGAAAGTCATGCATGCAAGGCCTCTCATCCATTTTTATTGGGTTAGTGAGTGGGCGAATCCTCCAAGTAGGCAAATGAATGGACAATGATGTCTTGGGCAAGCTGAATGAAGGAGCTGAGTGAGTGACTTGACACATGAGTGGGCGCCTTGGTGAACTGATGACTAAAGATGCGAATGAGTGAAACTGAGGGCCGGATACAATTCTGCTGTAGGAAATGGACTCCTTCCTGCATGATCCTCACCTGAGGCTATCCCTAGAGGCAACTTGTAGACCATTATACAAATTTCCCAGCCCTAGGGAGCTGGAAGTGTGTCCAGACAATCAGCTTACTGTCTAGGTAATTGTGCCAGCTCTGCTTTTGGATGGCACATTGGCCTCAGGCAAAGATGCACACTTCATGATAGAAGCCACAGAATGCCATCTTCCTTGTTTTTGGAGCTGTCTTTGTGATTTTTCTTCTATTTTTACTTGGTGTAGCCTCCAGTTTCTTTGAAAGTTTCCTCATAACAAAACTGTCAGGGCTGCACATAGTTTCTCCTGCAAACATACAGTTGAGCTGCCTGACCTAAAAGAACCTTAAGAAATGTTCTCTGGAGTAAAAACAGATTGCATTGGCATGTTGAAGGATCAGTTACTTGAAAAATAATGTGTAACATTAGCAACCATTTATACATTACATTGGCAAAGGTAGGTCGACACCCCCTTAATGATTAAGTTCAGGTTTTTCAGCCAAACCTGTTGCTAGCAGGTGTAATCAAGCACATAGACATGCAATTTACACCGACAAACATTTGCAGTAGAATGAGCTATACTGACTTTAAACGTGGCACTGTCATATGCTCAAACAACAAAAAAGCAAACCCAATTTGTGTCATAGCGTAGCGCTGGGTCACTATATAACAGAAAACAGAATACATTCCAGGTTCAACTGACCCAGCATCATAGTGTTTACTTATTATGTATATAACCCAAAGTTATTTGAACTCATTGTCTGATATTTTTTGTTTGCTTGTTTTAAGTTTGTTTTTACATATTGTATTATCTTCTGCTTAAAAAATTAACCTAAGATTTTCCTGCAGATATTCTTGCATTAGAGATATCATTGTTGTCCAATGAAAAGCTATTTTTGCTGATTTTCAGTTTTCTATATCATTTCATCACACCAGCTGTCCTTTACATGGTGTAAAAAATCATGATGAATGGACCAGTAGAAATACTTTAAAATCACTTGGAACAAAATCTCTTTACTTTGACTTACATTGAAAGGTAAAAGTGTTTTTGCCTTCTCCTGTAAAGTTAATATATTGGATAACAATGATGATTAAACAAGGGTTACATTAGCCACATATGGTAAGATTTATAATTATCAGCCGTCAATAATAACAAATGTCATGTAAAGACCCATCAGTGACATTGTAGCTTATAATAGAGAATCAAAACAAAACCCCTGTTTTTGTGAGTCTCACTGAATAGTAAATAGAAAAATCTACATTTTATGGAAGTTTACTAATCAATTCCTGTTAGATGTGCTACTGCCTCATAAGGAGCCGTTGAACTGGTTGTGTTCTAACCACCTGTTATAATTTGAAAATTAACGCCTTGTCTAAGTTGTCATTGTTACTCTGTGTCTAACCCAACAGCTGGGCTCCTCAAAAACTACCTAAAAAATACTCAGCACTGTGGAAATAAACTGACAAAACCCACTGCATCAGCCTTAACCTAGCCTTTAGGTAGAAAAAACAGCCGAGCCTGTTAGCTGCAGTGAAGGGCAATGTTAGTGCTACAGCAAGCAAAGACATTTTAAACAATTATCTGCTTCCAACTTTGTGGCAACAGTTTGGGGAAAGCCCTTTCCTGTTCCAGCATGACTGTGCCCCAGTGCACAAAGTTTGGTTTGGAAGAACTCCACTGGCCTGCACAAAGCCCTGATGTCCTCATTGAACACTGCTGGAATTGGAGCATCGGATGTGAGCCAGGTCTTCTTGTTCAACGTCTGTATCTGACCTCACCTTTTTTGACTGAATTCACACAGACACGCTCCAAAATGTTGTGGAAAGCGTTCCCAGAAGAGTGGAAGCTGTTATAGCCACAAAGAGGGGGTAACTCCATATCAATGCCCATGGTTTTGGAATGGGACATCAAACAAGCTCATATAGATGTGCAGGTCAGGTGTCCACATACCTTTTAGCCATATATTGTATCAGTTGCCTTCTAAAATGTTCACACAAAAATGTCAGTCAAGACTTGTTAAAGGTAACCATTGTAGACTTTAATGGTTTCTACTGCATTTATGCCTTTTCGTTAACGTTATTTAAGATCATTTGACCTTGCTTGAGAAAATGTAAAATCACACTTAATTATTGCAGAAACATGAATTTTCAGGCTTTCATTCAAAGGCGCCAAAAGGACACAAGTGTTCACCCGTGTTAGTTCGGGCTGGTGGCGGAGACACACTGCCGTCACTTTAATTCCCTTGCTGGCTAGGTGACAGCATACACAGTGGTACCAAAACATTCTTGACAGTCAGCCAGCGCTTTTTCAGAGTGGGAGGAATGTTTTTTCTGGAAGCCGTGAAGGGGCAGTGAGCACTAATCGTAGCCGTCTCCTCTGCCAGCAAAATGAGTCTTGATTAGACTTTGCAACTCCACTAGTAATTAGGTGACCAGGTCTGTCTCTCTTTCTCCTCATAATGGTAGGAGAGACTTTTTGAAGTTTGACATCCTATCAAGATATTGAAGGGAAGCTGTGTAGAAATGACAAAGTGGATGAATTTTGATGACCTTTCTGAAGCAGCCCCTCTAGGAAAAAGAAGTGAGGTGAGGGAGAGAGCGGTGAGAACAGAAGCGAGGCGAAACAAGTGTTTTCATGAGACGCTGGGGGGAATGTTCTTGTCTAACGTTTAATAATTTACACAGCCATAGTCCTTCTGTGCCTGTTTTAAAGGGACTCTGGAGCGAGCTTCTACAAAGTCGAGCCTAGGTGAGCGTGCCAGGCAAAGCGGCAGGACAGACAATGGGTGCATCCTCCACACCAGGGCTGTAATTTCCAAATGACAGCCAGAGTCCTTCTGAGAGTCAAGGACGGCACAGGAGCCACAGTGATCTGCACCTACGTGGTGAATCAGGAGTCCAATAACATCTCTCTCGCTCTCTTTTCTCTCTCTCAGCCACTCCCCTCACTATATCTCCCTCTTTCTCTCCTTCCTTTTTCTCCTCATCATCTCCTCAGCATTCCTCCTTTCTACTCTTTGGCATATTTCCATTTTCTGATTTTATGTTTGCCAGGATAAACAAAAAAAATCCTCATTTGAAAGCCTCCTTGAAACCAAGCCATTTTTACTGCTCTATTGACAAAGCTATAACACAGACCCAGACTGTTCTCGGTTAACCTGGATTAATGGCGCTCTTTATTGATAAATTAACATGATCAGGTCCCACAGACATAAAAACAAATTATACCCTTTCTCTCCCCCTTTTTCTGTCTTCAGTAACTCCAGATTGATCAGGTTTTATTTTATTCAGAGCACTCAGCTACAAAGAGGGTGACTGTCATTCATTTATTACTAGACTAGAGAAGAACGTCAGTGTGTGCATTCGTGCAAGGATGTTTATGTATGAGTGTGGCCATTTTTCTCGACAAGAGCATCTGCAATCATGCCAATGGGCGCCGAAGCCATGGTCCTTAAATCAAGCGTTGTGTCAGGGGCCATCATGAATGCTTGGCTAGGTTGAAATTGCCAGGCCATAAAATGGTAATGCGCTGAGGATCAGAGCGCTTCAGAATACACACGGCCAATGATCGAAAAGAGACTGTCCCTACAATCACACATGCTTTTTCCATATGGTTGGAGCCCAGAGGTTTACTGCTATGGTAGAAATACATTAAAGTATTTGCGGTTAATGTATAAAACATATGTACAAATGTATGAGCATAAGCACACATACACAACCATCCACTATAAAACACTACTTTGTACTTCTACTCATTGGCCAATTTATAAGCTACACCAATCCTCAACTTACACTCACTGGCCACTTTATTAGAAACACCTACCTTCATCTCACTGGCCACTTTATTGGAATAAAACAATCCTGCAAGTCCACTTACTGGCCACTTAATTAGAAACAAAAATGGACACCCATTCATATTTGGTCAGTTTGTAACCACAGGAGCACTGCTGTCCAGATATTATTTGGTTGAGGGACTATTCTCTAGAGAACAGTGTCACTGAAATTGTAATAACATTGTAATGTGTGTGGTGCTGGTATCCAACACAGCAGTGTTGCTGAACAGAGTCACTGCTAGTTTGAGAGTGGACAACCACGCAAAAATATCCAGCCAAGAAGGGCTGTGGTCAGCAACTGAGCACTTGTGAATCAAGAAGACCAATGTAGACAGAGTAGCCTAAAATTGCCTTTGACTAAAACTAAAACCTTTTTGACAGAAAATTAAATAAATGAAAAGCTTGTCACTGAATTTTTGTACATGACTGTTTCTAATAAGGTGACCTGTGAGAAAAGCTTCTTATTGCTGTTGAGAAGCAACTCTGGACACGGTGGGCTTTTTCCACTGTGCTTGTTTAACTGGTTATTACCACGCAAATCTACTCGCTCTTTGCTTTTTCTAAGATAAAAATAGACCTATAGTTTCAAAACAGCCATTAACAGCAGGTGAGGCCAGTTTACTGCTAGCTCACAGTTGAAGTGAGCATAGTGTTGAAAAAAAACATGGAGGGAGAAAATTCTTGAAGGCTTCTGCACAACACATGCTGGCCGAATTCCATTTCAAGGGAAAACAGAATTATAAAACTCTTACTTTCTGGGTCCTGTTGGATGCAATTTGGAGGCTTCATTTTGATGTATTTTGAAAGCCAGCGAGCTAGCTTGTTTGTGAGTGTGTGTGTGTGTGCATGCATCCCCTGGCCCCACTGAATCATTCTCATTCTGCGCAGGCTGCTCTCACCAAAGTAGGAGCGTATCTTGTTACATCTGAGTCAATGAAGCTCCAGTGCCTTAAATGCGTCCTTCCCTCCTTGCCCGTTAATCCACTGTGGACATCATCCCTCAGGGGCAATATACAGTCATGTGAAGATGCAAATACATCCCATGAAAAGTGTAGACTGTATCAATATATTTGAAGATACAGATATCAAGTTTTCATTCAAACAGTGTTAATAGATAAAAGTGAAATAATAAAGTATTTTTGCTCTTTGTTATTTAATGAATGGTTTGCTCTTTGTTGCTACAGTGTGTGGTATCTTCATGCCTAGATCAAAAGAAAGATCTCTGAAAAAGTTGCAGATGCCTACAAGTCTGAGAGGTGTTTAAGAACATTTAGAATATATTGGAAATCAATCATCCACTGTCTGGAAGATCATCTACAAGTGGAGAAAATTCAAAACCACTGTCAACATGTCAAGACTAGGCTGCCCCTACAAATTTAACTCAAGAGCAGATCTTAAGATACTAAAAGAAGTCTCTAAAAAAACCTAAAATTTCATCACAGGATCTGCAGGTAGCTCTTGGCCACTGTTGATGTAAAAGTACATGCGACTACCATTAAAAAAGGCTGCACAGATTTGACCTAAGTTAAAGGAGGAAGACTTCAGGCTTCAAGAAGAAAGAACGTCAGGCTAAACGAAAGTTTGCTAATGAATATCTTGGCAAAGACCAGGTCAGACGTCAAAAATAGAGGTTTTTGGCCACAGTGCCGGAAGCCATGTTTGGTGAAAACCAAAGACAGAATTTCATCAGATGAACATCATACCAACTGTAAAGCATTGTGGTGGAAGTGTTATGATTTGGAGCTGCTTTGCTGTCTCAGGACCTGACCAACTTGTAATCATAGAATCAACTATGAATTCTCTTTCATACCATCAAGGAAAATATGAGACCATCTGTAAAAATGTAGAACTTGTAGAAGTGGACCTTCCAACAGGATGATGATCCCAAACATGTAAATTCAAGAAATGACTCAAAGGATGAAATGGAGGGTTATGGAAAGGCCTAGTCAATGTGCAGATCAGAATCTAATTGAAATTCTGTGGGGGTATTTGAACATCTAAGAAAACTCTCAACCACTGGACAGTTGAAAAAATTCTGTAAGTAGGAATGGGCAAAAATTTCTCCCAGTAGATGTTAGAAACTGGTAGAATGTCTAAAAAGTGTTCAATTTATACCACATTTGAGACTTTTATTATGGATACAGTGTGTATATATATATATATATATATATATATATATATATATATATGTATGTATGTATGTATGTATGTATATATATATATATATATATATATATATATATATATATATATATATATATATATATGTATGTATATATATATATATATATATATATATATGTATGTATATATATATATATATATATATATATATATATATGTATGTATATATATATATATATATATATATATATATATATATATATATATATGTATATATATATATATATATATGTATGTATATATATATATATATGTGTGTGTATATATATATATATATATATGTGTGTGTATATATATATATATATATATATATATATATATATATATATATATATATATATATATATATGTATATGTATGCTTACCTTATTAGTCTTGCCATGCCTAAACCAATATGGCAAAACAATGGTAATAGTTCAGTCCCTACTGCTGCCACAACCATCCACAGCAGGAAGAACAAGACAGTATAGTTGGCCTCACTGTCTCTGGGTGTGAAACAGCTCAGTGCCTCACTGAGTACAAAGTCATAGCCAATACAAGTGCAGTTATCATTCTTTTCCAAGTGTGTTGAGCTATCCAATGATATTGCGTTAGTGGCTGTTTTGTAGCTGCACAGATTCTTAGAAGCATGTGCTAGCTTTCACCTTGCCAGCTTGCTAATGTTGTGTGACTGGGGGAGACCTAGCTAGAGGGTGTAATTGTCCATGACTAAATTGGGCAGAAAACAGCAATAATCCAAAACAAACAACACTAAGAACTCTAGACCAGTAATGGGGCCAGGGCTGCCATTTTGGAGGGGTGTGGCAAATTTGCAGATGATGAACTTTATATATCTTACCTTGCTTGCAGTATGCTGGTGTGTTAAGATGGTTGAACTGTCATGTTTATAGTCAATTAGATAACTGTTCATAGTTATTGTTAATTAATGCTATAGTGTGAGCTCAGCTACCTTCATGCTTAAAACAAACCTTGTTCGTACACTTCCAATCCTTAAACCCACATAATGGTCCCATCCTGCTTTATCTCCAAAATACTGACATCACTGCTAATGCAGGACTCAGTAAACATATCGTCAGAGTGGTGAGAATCTCCTAGACTTTGCATTGTAAACTAATTTTCTGAGTTTGGAGAGAGTTGGTGGCTCAGGGGGGAGGGATGCTAAGCAAATATTTGAGTTATACATGTTGTTGTCTAAACTGGGATTTAGATTGGTCGATGTCAAATATAGAATTCCAAATGTCACATATTTAGAAAGCGAGTTCTCATTTGTGTTTTGAATGTATGTATTCTGAAGAGTTTAATACTGAATATAATCATTTTGAGCAGGCCTGTGATGAATTTGGAGGGCCTGGGGCCTAGAATTCATCAAGAATTATATGATTTTGAGATGTTTTTATCTGTTTTTTTATTATTTATTTATTTATTATATTCTACATATTCCTCAAAAACTGTGTTTGTGAGCCTCAGAAATGTGATTTCCATACTAACATACCGTAAGTCTTTGCATATGGGGTTAAAATGACCCCTATGCATTTCTCAAAGAATTTTAACCCAATGTGGCTTTTCTTTGTCAGTTTTGTCCATAGGAATATTTTATTCCTTCACGTTCAGTGGTGTGTCTATGTCAGTGTCATGTTTTTGAGTTAAAAAAGACATTCAAAGTTCATTTACCATCTTCCATACACAACTCATTTTCAGATCAATTGCTGTTAATAATTTACTTTAGACATCAGTTGTCATAGCAATAATGTCAATGCTCCATAAGCTTTAACCTATTGTGGGTGTGATAATGTAGAGAATTACAAATACTGTATTTTTATATACAGCTAGTACTAATACTTGGCTAGCTAGCTCATTATAGTGATTAAGAGAAGGGATCAAAAAGTGGTCATTATATGGCACTGCACAATGAATACTGGCACCTTTGTTTTTCGAAAGTGTGGACTACTAAGGGTTAAGCAGTGTTTCTATTAGGATTGGAAAGTATGCTGCATTCCTTCAAGGTCCCTGTTGCGCTCTCCCTCTCCCTCTCCCTCTCCCTCTCCCTCTCCCTCTCTCTCCCTCTCTCTCTCTCTCTCTCTCTCTCTCTCTCTCCCTCTCTCTCTCTCTCTCTCTCTCTCTCTCTCTCTCTCTCTCTCTCTCTCTCTCTCTCTCTCTCTCTCTCTCTCTCCCTCTCCCTCTCTCCCTCTCTCTCTCCCTCTCCCTCTCCCTCTCCCTCTCCTGCTGGAGGTGTTTCAGCACCTATAGATTTCCCTCCGTCTCTGCAGCTCAGCCACTTAATCACAGCTGCCATTAATTCACTGGATAACACAACAATGGCCATTGTTCTTTGCCTCTGCATCACTGTAGAGCCCAGCACTCGCAGGGTGATAAAAACCACCAAGGCCTCCCAGACTCCTTTTCCACCAATCTTTTCAAGTGTGTAGACCGCCTGTCCAATAAAACATCCGTATTTACTGTGCTACGCCAGGAGGGAGTGTTTACGCATTAAATCTGACAAAGACAGAGAGAGGGAGAGAGAGAGGGATGGGTGGGGGTAAGAGCGGACAGCTCTATGGCTGCCACTCATCTGATCTCAAGAGAAAAAATCCTAGATGTTTTTTCCCATTTCAGAGAGTTAAAGGCCATTGAAAGTTCACATCCTCTGACAGAGCTTTGACCCTGTCACTGATCTAAAAGAACACAGCTTCTATTCCCTGTACAATTCAGCTACAGGGAGTGATGTCTCATTACAATTTGACCTTTACCTGCCTCCTCTAGAGACTCTGGAGGTCACTGCCTTATTATTATTAGCCTCAGTAATGCCTCTAGTAGAGACCAGTCATATTAGCTATGAAGGGTCAAGGCTAATATTCTCTATTTTATCTAGATAACACACGGTATCTGATGGTCCACTGTAGATGCTTTGTAAATACTTGAGTTTAATTGATATTTAACTAAATAGTAAAACTCTAAACCCAAACACTGCTGATCAGCTGTGTTTCACTCACTGATTACAGCTTCAATAGATAAGCTGTAGGAGACCATCCAAAGGAAGGTTGGCCAAGTATTCCAGTGTAATTACATAATAAATTACATAGTTAATTACATTCTGTATTAACAGGTTTGAAATCTTTTGTTCCCATTTGATGAATACTGCTGTTAAAATGCTTAAGGCATTTTAATATAAGGATGTTCAAGTTTGTATCTGCAAGAATTTATTCAATGTATTGATATTGTTTCATAGTTTTTATAATGCTATACATTTATTTATTAATAGGATCATCAATTTCACCACTCAGAAAATATCAAGTAGAGCAACCAGATATTAATTAAAATATGTTTCAAAGTTTTATAACTACTGATCACATATAGAAATGTCTTTGTACTTGGACACTTGTCTAAATCTTTAGACACACTTTTTAAAATGAATAAATACATAATAAAAAGATGTCTTTTCTTTCCACAAAACAAGACTGCAACAATAACATTTTATCAAATTCAAATCGTAGTAAAATATCTCATCTCAAATGTTGTTGATTGAAAGTTTAGAATCCACACTTTTGATAGAATTTCTGTTTGTTTCAGTGAGCTAGAAAGAAAAGATGAATGACAGCTGCTGGTGCCAACAACAGCATGATAACTGTGAATTCTAAGGTTAAAAGTCCTGAAAGCATTTTTACCCTTTAAACTGACCACATCAATGGAATCTGAGAGGAATTTCCAGTTCTGCAACCTCCTCCGAGTGTTTATGTGATGCCGAGTTCCTCTGAGCCGAGCCAGCAGACCCTGCAGCAGCAGTGGACTGTTCTCCAGCGTACATGAGCTGCCTGAGGGAGGAACACATTAACACATGCACTCAAGGCTGAGTCTCATGTGCGCACATGTGTGCTACAATAAACCAACACACAAATACATACATGCTCCATATTCACGTCAAAACACTGCATATAGTTTCTAATATTTACTGTCGAAAGTTAGATCTTGGAAAGTAAGAAAGACGAAACAACAATGCAATTAGCTATTAATGGAATGTTTCAGTGAACAGATGGAAGCAGGGTATTGTATGTGGGATGTGTGTGATGTTGCATTTTGCATACGTTGCATAATTCAATGGGTCTCGATCTACTTTGCAACTAAAGCAGGAGAAAGATGCCAAGATGTGAATATTTGATTACATCTTACAAGCTGAGGTGCAAAGTAACTACAGAAACGTTCATTACAGCACTAACATTTTCAGTACAGTACATTTCCTCTGTAACAGTACTTTTTATTACTGATAATCCTTTACTGAATTGTGTTTCCATATGGCAACAAGTATTTCATTTTAATGTTTTTGCCAACTACAATATAAAACTTCATTTCTTTTGCTTTCCTTTGCGGATCTGAAGGCCTTAGTATACTTTTTTCTGATCACATGCCCTCCATGCTGTCTAAGATCAGATTGTGAGGCTTGACCACTGAAGTTCTATCAATGTATATGTATAATTAAATATTTATTCACACATCTTCAAGAAAGAAGACACGTTGTCTTCAGAAATTAAACCACTTTAGATGCTCTGGGTTTTATATAAAGGATAAAATACAGCCTTTGCCATTTAGCCTTCTGAAATGCATACAGTCGGAGTTAACACAGGCCACAACCTTTTACATTCCAAATGTAATCTTTTTTTTAATCAAAATTATTATTTTCACATTCTTCTTGAAATATTTATGCATACCTGGCTGTTATGCACACATTCTTTGATGCCGGGATGAACAATGATGTATGTGGCTGTGTATTCTTTTACTCTCATTGTACACATTGCAAACAGTTCTAATCACGCAAGCTGTTGCCATATGGCAACAAAATGAGTAGTGCTCCCCCATTTTTTTATATTTCTATCAATTATGTAATTCATTGACCAAAAAATTACACATTTTATTCATATGTAATAATATAATTAATGTACTAAATGGATTAAATTCATTGTGTTTTATTTTTTAATGTATCAACTTTCAAACTGAATTATTTACCTGGCTGGCTAAATAATTTTGCTAATTGCTAAATATTTTTCTTTTTTTTGTAATTTTAGAAAGATGCACCTTTTAATGGACAACTTTTATTACATGCTTCTATAACCGAAGACTCACTCACTCACTGAAGAAGCCACTTTGCATTGTAAAGAGTTGTCGGTGTTGTGAGTGTTGTGTGTAGCTAATTTAGCTAATATTGAAGGTAAGCTAAGAAATTTGTTGAGGTAGCAAATAAACCTACCTACTTTGAGTGTTGCTTGTACAAGATCAGAAATAGTGTTAGTGGAGTTAAACACTTAAGTGTCCACTTACTGTCCACTCTATTAGACGCAACTCCCTTGTTAGTACACCTTGTAGATGTAAAGTCAGAGACAGTAGCTCATCTTTTGCTGCACAGTTTGTGTCTATTCTCAATATGGCAGTGATACTGAGGTGTTTAAAAACTCCAGCAGCAATGTTTGTGTTATGTGCCTGATAGCTGTGTTATGTGCCTGATGGCTACAAATATAATTTTAAAGTAGTTATTTTATACTACTGATGGTGTGAACAGCCATGTTGATTTAGGCAAGAATTCCTAGCTGAGGGAGCATTTTCTTAGATTTTCCTAGTCAGAGAGGGGCAATTCTGAGTTATGAGTTTTAATCAAACACAATGCCAGTCTCTATGGGATGTGCACCATCATGTTAGCAGCAAGCCAACAGTAGTGTTCATTCATGTTTACCCACTCTGGGTTTAAAACAGCTGAAACTGTTTAAAACTGACTTTTAGAACTTGTTTAGAGTTGGTAAACATGTCAAATTAAAGCCTGTGAGTGTTCTTAGAGAAAGAACAGCTGTTTGCATTTTTAACCTGAAATGAAACAGTTGATGCTATTTTCAGAATTTTGACTAAAATGTATATAAAAGATATCCATAAATTAAGTAATGAGTATTAATGAGAAATGACACAGGGTACCCCAAGCTGCTCCCAGGCCAACTTGGAGATGTAATCCCTCCAGTGGATCCTAGGATGACCGGGTCTTATCCCGGTAGGCCGTGCCTGGTACACCCCCAGCAGGAGGCATCCAGGGGGTGTCTGGATCAGATGCCTGAACCACCTCAGCTGGCTTCTCTCAATGCAGAGGAGTAGCGGCTCTACTCTGAGCTCCTCACCCTATCGAATAGAGAGTAGCCCACCACCCTGCGAAGAAAGCTCATTTCCGCCACTTGTATTTGTGATCTCATTCTTTCAGCCATTACCCACAGCTCATGACCATAGTTGAGGGTTGGGATGTAGACCAACCAGTAAACGGAGAGCTTCGCCTTATGGCTCAGCTCCCTCTTCACTACAGTGCAGTACAGTGACCGCATTACTGCTGCCGCCTGTCCCAGCCTGCAGCCAATCTCACAATCCCTCTTCCCATCACTTGTGAACAAGACCCCAAGACACTTAAACTCCTCCACCCGAGGCAAGCCCTTTCCCCTTACCTGGAGTGGGCATGCCATAGTTTTCCAGGCTAAGACCATGGACTCCCATGGACCGCTTCACACTCAGCTGCAAACCGCTCCAGTGAGCGCTGGAGGCAACCATGTGATTCAGCCAAAAGAACAACATTGTCTGCAAATAGCAGAGACACCAGCCTCCGGCCTCCACACATATTGCCCTCTTGACCTCGGCTATGCCTTGACATGAATATCACAAACAGGAGTGGAGACACTAACGCTGAAAGGGTCCGACTTAAGGCCAAGTATACGAACACAGCTCGCATTCTGGGAGCATAGAGATCAAATGGGCCGGTGTAGTAGCTCCGGCACCCCATACTCCTGGAGGACCTCTGACAGGATATCTCGGGGAACGCGGTTGTAAGCCTTCTCTGAATCCACAAAACACATGTAGACTGGGTTGGCAAACTCCCATGCTCCCTCAACAATCCGTGAGAGGGTAAAAAGCTGGTCCATTGTCCACGGCTGGGACAGAATCCACATTGTTCCTCCTCAGTCAGAGGTTCAACTACCAGTCAAAGTCTCCTTTCCAGCACCTTGGCATAGACTTTCCCAGGAAGGCTTAGCCGTGTGATACACCGATAGTTGGCACACACCATCTGATCCGCTTTCTTTAATATAGAGACCACCACACCGGTCTGCCAGTCCAAGGGAACTGTTCCTGATCCATGCAATATTGCAGAGAAGCATCAGCCACGACAGCCCCACAATTTCCAGAGCCTTAAGCATCTCCAGACGAATCTCATCCACCCCCGGTGCCTTGCCATTGAAGAGCTTGCCAACTACCTCAGTGACCTCCACCAGGGAAATGGAGCTTGACATGCCAGAAGCTTCTGGCCCTGACTCCTGTGAGGGAGGCATGTATCCCACATTAAGGAGTTCTTCAAAGTGCTTCTTCCACCGACTGACAATATCCTCACTTGAAACTGAATACAGCTTAGGCACAGCCACCCCGACCACTCCTGAGTTGCCTGACAGTTGTCCAGGACCTCCTTGAAGCCAACCAAAAGTCTTTTTCCATGGCTTGACCAAACTCCTCCCACACCCTGGATTTTGCTTCTGCCACCATTGCGTCTGCCACTTTTTTTGCCTGTCGGTACCTACCTGCTGAGTAAGGAGTTCTTCGGGCCATCCAGCCCCTAAAGGCCTCTTTCCTCATCTTGATGTCCTCCCTCACCACTGGTGTCCACCAGGGGGTTCTTGGGTAACCACCCTGACAGGCACCCACAAGCTTTTGGCCACAGGTACGCCTGGCAACTTCCACAATGGAAGTTTTGAACAGGGTCCATTCGGACTCCACGAGCTCTCCCAGAGGTGGGAGTTAAAATAATTTTGAACATGGACCTCCAACAGCTGTTCCCAGCACACCCTCAGTATTCACTTGGGCCAACCACTTGGTATTTGTTATGGACAATCCAGGCCTGGCACAGAAGTCCAATAACAATTCACCATTCTGGTTAAGATTGGGCAGGCCGTTCTTCCCAATCACACCTTTCCAGGTCTCCCAGTTATTGCCAACACAAGCATTGAAGTCTCTCAGTAAGACTATGGAGTCTGTAGGCTGCAGTCAGAGTTTTTCCTCTCTGTGATTTTAATTCGCAAACTCCAACAGCACGGCCGCCAGCCGGGGACTTGTGAGTATCCCCACTCCCGCCCTGCGCCCCTGTGTAATCCCTGAGTAGGAGAGGGGCCAACCCCTATCCAGGAGTTTGGTTCCAGAGCTGACACTGTGGGTGGAGGTGAGCTCAACTATATGTAGTTTGTACCGCTCAACTTCCATGTACCAAGAGCCAGTTTCTGCCGCAGGGGCCTAGGCCACCAAGGGACCCCCCTGCAATCTCTCACTGCCTATACGGCACTGCACTGCTCCCCCATGCTGGACCTTGTGGGTGGTGGGCCCACATGGTCTCCCCACTTTGCCTCTTCGGGCTGAGCCCGACCGGGTTACGCAGGCTGCCTGGCCACCAATACGTTTTATGTTTCGTAAAAATACAGTTTTGTACTACACTTTAAAACCACAAAGGCGCTACTATAAACAAACATTACAGCAAGACAGCTGTAAATATTAGGTATAGTAACTACCTGACAACTCTCAGCCAGTATATCACTGTGCATTTACTTTTTTAAGTATATTTAATTATATTTTAAGTATATTAAATCACAATTCACAAGCCTTTTACTCAGTTATTAATCTTAAGGATCATCCATCCATCCATCCATCCATCCATTTTCTAAGCCACTTCTCCGTCAGGGTCGCGGGGGGGTGCTGGAGCCTATCCCAGCAGTCTTCGGGCGGAAGGCACGATACACCCTGGACAGGTCGCCAGTCCATCACAGGGCAGACAGACAGACACAGACAGTCACTCACACACTCACACCTAGGGGCAATTTAGCACGTCCAATTGGCCTGACTGCATGTCTTTGGACTGTGGGAGGAAACCGGAGAACCCGGAGGAAACCCACGCAGACAAGGGGAGAACATGCAAACTCCACACAGAGAGGACTTAAGGATCATTATATAGTAAATATTATGAAGTCCTTAATGGTTCTTGGCTTGTATGCATGGAAAATTTCTGTTGTTTTTAGAATAGGACATTATGTGGAGTTAAACTTAAAAATCTCTCATTTACAAAACAACAATCCACTGAAAGGCAGCTTTCTTGAAGAGTGGATATATAGCTATGAGAGTGGGTGGCTAGAAGAGTTTAAGGGGTTAATAAGATCAGAATAGCTAGAGAACTTCGTCAAAAAACCTCTAGATATACATAATCCACAGGGTGTAAATTAAAGAAAAGGGAATAAAAAAATTCCATTACTACACTTCATTTGTAACATCCAGAGAGACTCAGCAGTTCAATCAGTGAGAGAGTCTTACTTTGCTCTGGGCTGCGTGTTGATTTTTCCGACATCAGCTCACGCATCTGACCAGCAGCGTTCTGGTAAATATTGCAGCGGCGCAGAGTAGCTCGGGCCGGCCATCTTTCATGTGCACCGGCGCTGCTTTGAAGTGGAGGAGGAGGAGGGGGCCGGAAGGGGCCGAAGACTGCTGAATGATGGATACAGCCTTGTGAACGGCCTGCCCTCCTCCACTCCGATTTCTCCCTGACAGTGTGCCGATGCTCAAAAAGAATAGCACATCACAACTATCCATATTTCATAAACAGGTTGGGCTCCAGCATGAATGGAAAAGGCAGGTGGCAGACAAGAATGCAGTGACCGGGCCAAGCAGATAGCTGGAGACTGAACTTCAATCCATGATCAGCATTAATACTAAGGGCCAGTTTCCTGGATATTGGCTAAGTCTAGTCTTGGAATAAATTGCAGTGGCAATTGTGAATGTTCACTGAAAAGTCTAGGTTAACGTTCATCTGGGTCTGCCAGCATGTGATGATGACAGAATCGCAGACGAACGTGGATAAAAAATAAATGTGATTTAATGAAAGGCAAAACACCAATCGTCAAAAGGGCAAAACAGAAACGTAGTCACAGTCCAGGCCGCGGTCAAAAAACACAGATCCAAAAAATACAGACCGAGGTACCAAAAAGGGCAAGGCAAAAGTCAAAAAGTCAGCAAGCAGATACGAAGGTTGAAGCACATGAAAACAAGCAACACAGTAGGAAACGCTCAGTAAGGTTGAGAGAAACAATACTTCGCACTGTTACTGGCTAAAGCTCAGGCTTAAATAGTCTAACCTAAGAGTCCCATGACTTCAACGCAGGTGTGTAGCATTAATAAACAGGAGACTGAGATGTCTGATAGGAGTGAGGTGGAGAGTAGGAAGTCACGTGAGACTCCAGAGGATTCTGGGAGATGGAGTCCATATCCTGCATGGAAGGATCCGAATGCATGTCACAGCATTAAGAAGTCTAAAGTTATTACTGTCATTTTGCTTTAACATGAAAACTAATTCCATCCATCCATCCATCCATCATCTTCCGCTTCTCCAGGGTTCGGGTCGCTGGGGCAGCATCCTAAGCAATGAGGCAATGGTCCCTCCCGGATGACTGAACTTCTCACCCTATCTCTAAGGGAGAGTCCAGACACCCTGCGGAGGAAACTCATTTCGGCCGGTTGTATTCGCGATCTCGTTCTTTCGGTCATTACCCAAAACTCATGACCAAAGGTGAGGGTGGGAACGTAGATCAACCAGTAAATCGAGAGCCTTGCCTTATGGCTCAGCTCTTTCTTTACCACAACAGACCGGTAAAGAGCCCGCATCACTGCTGACCCAGCACCAATCCGCCTGTCAATCTCCCGCTCCCTTGTACCATCACTCGTGAACAAGACCCCGAGATACTTGAACTCCTCCACTTGAGGCAAGAGCTCATCCCCGACTCAGAGAGGGCTCTCCACCCTTTCCCGCCTGAGAACCATGGCCTCGGATTTGGAGGTACTGATCCTCATCCCGGCTGCTTCACACTCGGCTGCAACCGATCCAGAGAAAGCTGAAGTTTGCGGCCTGATGTCCCCAATAGGACCACATCATCTGCAAACAGCAGCGATGTGACCTTGAGGTCGCCAAACCGGACACCCTCCATCCCCTGACTGCGCCTAGTCCTCCTGCTTTGTTTGTACAGGGCCTGAATGGCTTGTAGCAAAGAGCCATGTACCCCGTACTCCCGAAGCACCTCCCACAGAATACCCCAGGGAACACAGTCGAATGCCTTCTCCAAATCCACAAAGCACATGTGGACTGGTTGGGCAAACTCCCATGACCCCAGTGTTCCACGACCAGGGCAGAACCCGCACTGCTCCTCCTGAATCCGAGGTTCGACTATAAGCCAGACTCTCTTCTCCAGTACCCCTGCATAGAAAGGGAGGCTGAGGAGTGTGATTCCCCTGTAGTTGGAACACACCCTCCGGTCCCCCTTTTTAAAAAGAGGCACCACCACCCCAGTCTGCCAATCCAGTGGCACCACAATGTTGAAAAGGCGTGTCAACCAAGACAGGCCCACAACATCCAGAGCCTTGAGGAACTCGGGACGGATCTCATCCACCCCTGGAGCCCTGCCGCCAAGGAGCTTTTTAACTACCTTAGCGACTTCGGCCTCAGTAATGGACAAGCCTATTCCCGTTTCTCCAGACTCTGCCTCCTCACTGGAGAACGTGTTGGTGGGATTGAGAAGGTCCTCAAAGTATTCCTTCCACCACCCAATGACGTCTTCAGTCGAAGTCAACAGCACATCATCTCCACTATATACAGTGCTATTGGCACACTGCTTTCCCCTTCTGAGTCGCCTGACGGTTTGCCAGAATCTTTTCGGAGCCGACTTAAAGTCACTTTCCAAGACCTCACCAAAAAAGTTGAGATGCTGTGCGGAACATAAAAATAAATAGAATGCAATGATATGCAAATCATGTAAACCAATCATGCAACAAATCATGTAATAGTATATGCATGTTATATTCTACTATGCCTCTTGACCCTTTTAACCCTTTGAAGCCTAGCTGATACAAATGTGTTATTTTGTAATATCATTTAAATGTAATTGTCTAAATTTGATCCTATTTACCTTTTGCATTTCTCACTTCTTAAAATTTCTGACATTGTGTTTTGTTGTCACTGAGTGATAAATACATCAAAAACATACTAATTTTCTTCTGCTTCTGAACTATTAACTACTTTATTGACTGAAAGGTAAGGACATGACCCTTCAATTGCTAACATTTGCTCTGCCCACAAACGTGTTCTTGCTGCGAGGACAGACTTTAAAGAATGTCTGCAAAAAATTTGAATGAGAAACTGCAGCTCAGATTCTCTGCATAATCTTGCACTTGCAGTATAAAATGCTAAGCTACCAACATGGACTGTGTTGTAATAGCTCATCAATGTTCAGCAGTTTATGTAAGCATTTCCTATAACTGTCTACCAGTTCCTTGTGTAGAATTCTTCCATTTTTGACAGGTTTATTACATGTGTAGCCTGTTTCAAATACCCCCATAGTAGGGGGGTAACATTCATTCATTCATTTTCCAAGCCGCTTCTCCCTCAGGGGTGCAGGGGGGTGCTGGAGCCTATTCCAGCAGTCATTGGGTGGAAGGCAGGATTTAGTATCAGTTTTGTACAATAGAAAAAACAACAAAAAACCCATAAAGTTAGGTTTCTTTTCATTTATTTTGAACGGAGAGTAGTGCAAGTTACAGTTTGTAACACATAATGTTGTACAGTAACCCCTGTGGTGATTTTATAGCCTGTAGTATGTGTCATTTGCTCGACAGGGAATTGCTAACTTGCTAACTCCTCAAACCTTAAGGTTTCCAGGTGGAACTGGAACGTTAGCAGATAAAGTTTTTTGCCACCCGAAATATTGCAAAAGTTTGGATCACTGGAAACACTTTTCAGGAAAAATAGCATTTCTATGCATACATTTAGTGTCATATGACATGTACCAGATTCATAGGCATCTACAACTTTCTTTTTGAAGGCCTCAAAAAGCTCTTTTCATTTATACATAATGGTACCACATACTTCAATAACAAAGAGCCAACCAGACCAGGTGGACCTGATTTCAGTTTGACATGTTTGAAGTAGTGATATGTGTAAGGGTGTATTTACTTTTTCCTAATAAAAAAAAAATAATAATAATTTTAAATGCATAAGGGATGAAAAAAATGGCCTCTTGTTAAATGATACCATCTTTATCTATCAACATTGTTTAAATGAAATTACTTGACATTTGTATCTTCAAATGTGTTTTAAAAGTGTAAATGTTTCATGGGTGTCCTTATGTCTTCACATGACTGTAGAGTACACTTTATTTAGAAAGGCTACAGGTTTAGTCTGGCTAGACTTTTGCCTTGCTGTGTGTATTTTTTTATGTTTGTTTTACGAGGAATGTGAGGGAAATCTGTCACGACATCTGTCTGCCAACTTTCTGAAAATCAAAACACACAATTTCATAAATATAGGAGGTAATAGTAATTAATTTGCCTCTCTGTTATCAACTCACTGTTAGTTTGATTAAAAACCCCACAACTTTTGACGCACAGGCCTATATCATTTTAAATCAACCATGCATTCTAAATTTAGGGGTCTTGACAAAAACTGAATGGTGCACTTCAGTTTCATGTTTTGCTGAATGTCCTTTGGGCAGGTTTTGGGGGCGGCAATAGGGGTGGTAGAGTTTGTTGGGGATTGAAGGGGCTGAACAGATAAGAGGATCAGGCTACACTGACAACAGCAGGAGGTTGTGGGTTCAAGCGTAAAAGGAGCGCTGTTGTACTCAGCAAAAGCACGGAGATCATCGCCGAAACTGTAAAATCCGCTGAGCACACAACTACTGTAAGTGCGTCTCCCAGAATACCTCCAGTGAATAAAACATATAGTTTTCATATTCAATTCTTCCCTTATCTCAGCATTTATTCCTTTCTTTCAGAACAGGAACAAATGTTTAAGCTCTGCAGCACTGGTGAAAACCACAAAGTCTGTTCCTCTCCACCTAAAGAAAGAGAACAAATGCTGAGCTAAGAGAAGAACTGAGTGAGAAACTTTCATTTTATCCCCTTAATCTCAGCAATAAGACACTGAAATTCACCTGAAACCTGACAGCAGTACAAGCTGATCAGTGTTAGTCATTCAAGTTGGATTATATTTGTACTATTGATGATTTGCTGGTCGCACTTTAGTATGTGGTCTTCATGGTAGCTTTAACTAATGGATGATGGCATGTACTACTGTTAGCAATGTATTCTTGTATTAACACAGTGTTCAATGTCTGAAAACAGCTGGCAAATACTTGTGGAAGTCCACATGCAAAATGTAATGTTGGATAAAAGTAATCATTCTTTATTACGTAAAATACCATTTACTGATGAACAGCCCTTTCCTCCCAGATGAGGAGAAATGTGACGTTGTTTCAATCATCCATTAATCATCCAATCAAAACATCCATTAAGTACAAGTTATTCCATTTTCAGGAGATATTTCTGATGAGATTAGATATTAAATAGTCCACTTGCATTATAGTCAAATGCAAATAAGTGAAAAAACAGGAGTTTCCAAAACGGGAGCTCAAAACATGATTCAAAGATAAAGCTAAAATGGGACCCCAAAGAAGTGTCCAAGAGGTGGCAGACCATGAAACCATCAGATAAACGGCATTTAAAGCTTTCATCTTTGAGAGAGAGGAGAAAATCAAGCTCCACTCTTGCTTCAGATCCACAGGTGTTTCTCTCCATCCTTCCACTGTGAGAAAACAACTCAACACTATGAGTCTGAAAGGATGTATAGCTGCCACGAAGCTCTTATTGAGAAGAAAAACTTAAATTTGCATATCAAACAAAGAAGTTTCAGATGTTCTAATAACAATAGATTGACCACGCCATTGCCCAGACCTCATCATCACTGAACATCATTTGGGATTACTTGGATTCTGAAAAGCAGAAAACATAATCAACTTCTAAGAATGAACTCTGGAGGTGTGGAATAACATCCCTCAAGATTTCTCTGAAAAACTGAAACACCTACCCCTTGTTTTGAGTGTTACCCTAAGCCCTTGGAACTGAGTTAGAAGGGGTAGTGGTTAAAATCTTGCCCTACGAAATGGGACAATCCTCAAATAACAACAACAACAACAAAAAAAAAACATTGCTTCATGAACAGCTACTAGCGGTGCTCTGTAGGCGAGCCGGCTGGTCTTCAGTGATAGCAGAGAAGGGAAAAGTTCAGCGACCTCGCTGCTGGGCTTTAGTTACATTTATGGAATGTAACTAAATGTATGGTTTCAAAGAGGGGATATAAGACCATTATTTATTGTCCCTCACCGCTAAATATTTGGTGATACGAAGCTGAAGTCAGTGATTCACGAGCTTCTTGTTCAAATTTTCCCGTTCCACCTTACATGGAGCTGCAGTAACATTCTGGCACTCCAGGCATCAACACTGCTTGACTATTTAAGGTGGAACAGGAAAGTTAGCTAGAAGAAGAGGAAGAGAGTGAAGATCGAGCCAAAGATTAGATGGTGGAAGCTGAAGGACGAGGATGGTTGCAGGCAGTTCAGGGAAAAATTGCAACAGGCCCTTGGGGGCAGTGAGGAGCTACCTGAGGACTGGGAAACTACAGCTAAGGTGGTGAGAGAAACTGGCAAAAATGTGTTGGGTGTTTCATCTGGTCAGAGGAAAGAAGACAAGGAAAGTTGGTGGTGGAATGAGGAAGTCCAGGAGAGTATTCAGAAGAAGAAGGCAGCTAAGAAAAAGTGGGATAACCAGAGAGATGAAGGAAGTAGGCAGGAGTACTATGAGGCTAGTCGCATAGCGAAAAGAATGGTGGCAAAGGCAAAGGCTCAGGCCTATGATGAGCTGTATGAGAGGCTGGACAGTAAAGAAGGAGTAAAGGACTTGTATCGTTTGGTTAAACAGAGAGATAGAGCTGGAAAGGATGTACAGCAGGTTAGGCTGATAAAGGATTGAGAGGGAAACATACTAGTGAGTGAACAGAGAGAGTTGAGTAGATGGAAGGAGTACTTTGAAGAACTAATGAATGAGGAAAATGAGAGAGAGAGAGGAGGACAATGGGGGAGATATAGTGGATCAGGAAGTGCAGGGAATTAGTATGGTGGAAGTGAGGGCAGCTTTAAAAAGGATGAAGAATGGAAAGGAGGTTGGTCCAGATGACATACCTGTGGAGGTATGGAGATGTTTAGGAGAGAAGGCAGTGGACTTTTTAACCGGGTTGTTTAACAAAATCCTGGAGAGTGAGAGGATGCCTGATGAGTGGAGAAGCAGTGTACTGGTCCCCATTTTTAAGAACAAGGGTGATGTGCAGAGCTGCAGTAACTACAGAGGTATAAAGTTGATGAGCCACACCATGAAGGTATGGGAAAGAGTTGTTGAAGCAAGGCTAAGGCGAGAGGTTCAGATCAGTGAGCAGCAGTTTGGTTTCATGCCCAGAAAGAGTACCACAGATGCAATTTTTGCGTTGAGAGTGTTGAGAAGGTCAGAAGGAGCTACATTGTGTCTTTGTGGATCTAGAGAAGGCATATGATAGGGTGCCAAGAGAGGAACTGTGGTATTGTATGAGGAAGTCAGGTGTAGCTGAAAAGTATGTTAGGGTGGTGCAGGACATGTATGAGGATAGTGAGACAGTGGTGAGGTGTGCAGTTGGAGTGACAAATGGTTTCAAGGTGAAGGTAGGGTTACATCAGGGATCAGCTTTGAGCCCCTTCTTGTTTGCAATGGTGATGGAAAGGTTGACAGATGAGGTCAGGCAGGAGGCTCCATGGACCATGATATTTGCAGATGACATTGTAATCTGTGGTGAGAGTAGAGAGCAGGTGGAAGAGAATCTGGAGAGGTGGAGGTTTGCACTGGAGAGGAGAGGAATGAAGGTCAGTAGAGACAAGACGGAATACATGTGTGTGAATGAGAGGGAGGCAGGTGGAAAGGTGAAGATGCAAGGAGTAGAGGTCGTAAAGGTGGATGACTTCAAATATCTTGGGTCAACCATCCAGAGCAATGGACATTGTAGAAAAGAGGTGAAGAAGAGGGTGCAGGCAGGATGGAGTGGGTGGAGACGGGTGTCAGGGCTGATGTGTGACAGAAGGATAGCAGCAAGAGTGAAAGGGAAGGTTTACAAGACAGTAGTGCGCCCTGCTATGATGTATGGTTTGGAGATTTTGGCTCTGTCTAAAAGACAGGAGGCTGAGCTGGAGGTGGCGGAGATGAAGATGCTGAGATTTTCGTTGGGAGTGACAAGGATGGACAAGATTAGAAATGAGCAGATCAGAGGGACAGTGAAGGTGGAGCAGTTTGGAGATAAAGCCAGAGAGGCCAGGTTGAGATGGGTTGGACATGTGTTGAGGAGGAATAGTGGATATATTGGTCAAAGAATGTTGGAGATGGAGCTGCTGGGTAGAAGGAGAAGAGGTAGACCTCAGAGAAGGTTTATGGATGTAGTGAAGGTGGACATGGAGATGGTTGGTGTAAAAGTAGAGGAGGCAGTGGATAGGGCAAGATGGAGGCAGATGATCCGCTGTGGCGACCCCTAAAGGGAGCAGCTGAAAGAAGAAGAAGAAGGAAAGTTAGCTAGCTGGCTACCGAGACGTTAACATGTTGTTGGCGATTTTTTGTGCTTGTTATGAGGAAAACTACCATAATACATTGAAATGACAGTAACCTAAGATAATATGATAGTTATTGTAAATTTTTAATGGAGAAAAATGCTTTACATTTGTGGGTTTCTTTGGTCGCTTGACCAGCCATCTTGCCGGTTTCTCTTTTTTTTCTGATAACTGAGTCTCTGAAAAACTTTCGTTTGGAGGGCCATGTACCCCCAACACTTCGTCCTACCCCTCTATCTCAACAAAAACTGGGACTCCCTAACCTTATACGTGAATGTGCAAAATGAACAAATGAAAATTAATAACTTGTACTTAATGGCCATTTTCACTGGAAATAAAAAGAAAGGGTGGTCTTTGAAGGTGTAGTTCACTGATTATTTGCTTATGTTAAGAAACAGTTGAGCAAAAATATTCAATGGCCTGGCAAAACGTGGCATAACAGCAGTGAAACAGTAATCAATTATCTCTCTGCTGGGTTTTTTTGCCTGTGTAATCTTCATAAGACTGCTGGTTGTGGTCTTGGCTCCAGCCGGTTTGGGGGGGGTTTCAGGGGTATTGTGCCAAACATGAGTGAGTAATAGTCTGTGAAGTCAATTCAATTTTCCATTTGCTCACTTTGAGAGAGTCACAAAAAGAAATGTTAATGTATGCGTGATATTTGTTGAGTGGCCAGATGGAAGGTGTGTAAAGAGGTAGGCCAAGGTTACAGCACACACACACACACACACACACACACACACACACACACACACACACACACACACACACACACACAGACACATACCCTTAAGAACACCCTGACATTAAAGCTGCATAAAAGTTTTTTTTTGTTAAAACTGAAAGAAGCAGTAATACTGAGTGAGGAGAAAAACACTCTGTAAAGCCAGAAATAATCATTTAAAAGTCAGAGATGTTGGGTTGGATTATGCATTAGTTTTTTAGATCACAACATACATCTTGACTCAGTAACGTCACACACACAGGCTCAAAAATAAGATCTGACTCAATGTTTGGGTCTTAAATGCAAAATCAACATTATACTGGTGAAAATATGATGACAGTAGTAGATAATTCACTCACATCCTCAGAGGACTTGTCCTTCACCAAGTTATGACTGAGTTCTCTTTGAATCCTCTTTCAACGCACTCTCAGTGATCAGATTTATCCACTTGGGGAAGGGGGTCTGTAGCAGGATCAACGTTACAAAATGTTCTTCCGCACATTGCATGCAATTACACATTTCCACCAGTGAGGTCTCCAAATTCCTAGAATGTACCTGGCAAACAAACAAAAAACAAACAACAAACTAAAAAAAAAAGAAACTGGGAAGGACACCAGTGAGACGAGGCGAGTGAAAGTACTGCATCTTTATTCAACGTAAAGAACAGCTAACCCAGACACATAAAGGGTTAAAACAACATCAGAATACTGTCATTAGTCCCATGAACAGATCACAACAGAAAGAATAGCAAAAACACCCCAAAGTCAAGTTTCTTTACAAAAAAGCAACACCGTTTCTGACAGTAAAGCCATAACAACTGACTTTTACATGTTTCTGATACAGCGACACAGTGGCAGGGAGGGGCCATCTCTAAAATGGCCACTCGGACTCTTTACCTTTGACGAGAACGCTGCTCCAGTTCTTTTCAGAAATGCTGGCGATAGCTCAATACAAGTACTGTTTTCTGGCTTAAATGCAATGGAACATCTGCAATCTGTTGCTGTGCTCCAGTCAGACTTTCGGTATTTATTCGGACCTAAAAACATTACAGTTCATTTTATTCTTTTCGGGGTTCCTTCCTCAGGCACCCCACATTAACCCTTGGAAATCACAGTTATCCTTCAGCAATGACAAAAAGTTCTGTAATGTTTGGAATCAAAACGTAGAATTATTTCAGTTATAGTGTTTGTTAGTAGAAGATACTTTTAAAGATTTGAATTTTGTTGTGCATACAGTGCTGTTTTGCTTTAAAGAACATCTTTTATCTGAAAACCAATGAAGAGAACAGAAAAAAAATGTCAACAGTTTAATCAATATTTTGCATTCAGTAATGCAATTACATTTAAGTAGTGTAGCAAAACAACGATAACTTGACTTCTATGGGTGAAGAAGCAATAGTGGTATAAAGTTTGTACTAAAAGGCCTATAACATTGTAATTATACATGAACAGGGGCATTATAAAGTTTTTAAAAATCTTTCCTTGCTCTGTATTGCCTTGCTACACAGAAACCACAGTACAACACGCAGTGACTCCTGCTGAGCCGTGGCCTGGCCCAGGTTAAATATGCAAGCGCTCCAACTCTGGAGACATGGCCTGTGTGCCAGGAGTGGTTGTTGACTGTGCTTTGCTGTGCAATGACAAGGGGGTGGTGGGGTGGGGGGTGCGGGGGGCACAGGTGCTGAGCACAGCTGAAGAAAACATACTTCACAACCGCAAAAAAACCTCATCGATTTATAATTAATAGCACAAAGGCCTTTCAGTACAAATAAGCCTGTGCAGGCAAGAGTTATGTAGCCAGCGTGCAATTTTTGAACTAAAAAAGCTCCAGGTATGTTTCAAATATTCATGTGGACTCATGGGCGTATTATTCCTTCTTTTGTCCTTGTTACTGCTGGAAAAAAGGGAGAACATTTGGCCCCAATTCACCAAAATGTCTTTTACTCAGTAGTATTGAGCTTGACTGAAGATCAGAGCTGAGGAAGAATTAGCTAGCTTTTTGGCTGAGGGGTTGAATGGCTAATGCAGTCGGTTATGTCAGTTCCTTTACTACCGGGAGTAAAGTCTCAATCATCGTGGCGACGCCGTAACTGGCTGGCAAATCATGAGCTATGCAAATGGAATCTCTGTCGCTAGCATTTTTCAAACTACCCCGTCACAAACGCCCTTGTGACATTTCAACGCAAGCAAAACTGAAGCATGAGGTACACACAAATACACACGCACACCCACACAACCATGCAATATCCATGGGCAAATCAGTTCCCCCTGCACTTGTCTCGAAAGGTCATTTGGCACGGCAGATAATTTGGCAATAATCATGATGTATGGCTGAGGCAGCAAGTCGTAAACATAACAGTTTGTTTTTGAGGCAGGCAGCTTTATCAATTCACGTTTTGTTCCAGCGCACCGCTTTCATTTCTGTTTTCGGACTATTATGGCACCGCAATATACGACAGACACATCTTCGTGACTACCTTTCAGACAAACTGTTCACCCTTGACCACAAAATCTGATTTAAACACAAAGGAATGGGCTGCATCTGTTGGGCCTTTGTGTAGTTTGACAGTTGTCCTTATGCAAGGTGTATTCTTAAAAATAAAGGTGAGAAAAGGGGTTTTTGGAGTTGTATTACAGATGATTCACTTATAGTTCCCCAAGGAGCCAATTAATTCAATGTTTCTTTAAAAAAAAACTCAATTAAACCAATCAATTAATTCTTGGCTGACACACCTCTCAGTCAATCACAATCATGTCTAAAGGTCCCCTGCTGTCAGGCGAAGGAAAAATGTTGATGGTTCTTCTCAAAACAAACATGCCGTGAGAACGGTGGTGGCAGCAAATTAGTCTGAATTATTAGACTAAGAATTGGTGGGAAGATGCTTCTGAGGAATATGCCTGACATGCTGTCCTGATCATCTAGATGATGGATTAGAAACTATGTAGAAGGAATCAGTGTCAAAATTACTAAAATTACTTATGCTGGTTCTAACTAAGCTAAATTAAGTTTGCTGTACTTGCCAAAAAAAATTGTAAATGATGTCTCACAATGATTTTAAACTTAAAATGTTTTATATATATATAAAGCTGCTTATATCTTGATAAATATTAAACAGATTAAACAGAACTGTACAGTGCACAACACAACAAAGACATTACTGCACTCGTAATCAGGCCATTCTTTGTATTGTATTAATAAACATTGCTGAAATACTTTGTGTAAAAGACAACAAGTCAACAAGTCCTCATCCTATAACGTTGCACTGACTATCTCCAGTGTTAGCTTCAGAATTAGTGCGAGCGTTTAGTGCGAAGCTTTCAGTGGATGTCTACAGTGGAAACATCAAGGGCAATGTAAACGAACCACAGCCCTACCAGAAAGTAGCACTGGACTTTAACTAAAATGGGTTAGTATACTATGTTATTTTCTTGTCAGTGTACAAACCCCCTTTTTATTAGGATATTTTAGATACATATGTTCCAAATGTGTAAACTAAATAAAATGTATTATTTGTAAGATTATTCTATTTTTTCATTCAAAGCCACTTGTGAAAATAATGAGTTTATTCGTTCTTTGTTTACTCTATTTGTCCACTTTATGGATGAGTTTCCCCTCATCCATTTTGACATGGAATACACCTCTACCATTAAAAACTGTCACGCACTGCTGCAACTAGTACAGACAGCTATCCTTGATTATAATGTGAGCATTTTGATTTCACTTGGGTTTGTTGTCACTTGTCTTGCTGTTAAGACAAGCTATTAAGGAACCAAAAGCAGTTACTCTGTTCAATAATATTGCTCCAAAGAACACCATCATGGCACCTTTATTTTTCAGAATGTGACTAATAAAGGACTCTGTCAAGGTCTGGGCAGTCACTCTTCCACATAGGACAACTCCTCGTCCTTTTTCACCTTGTAGTATATAATCACAGTGTAACACCACAAAAATAAATAAATAAAATAAAATAAAATAAAATAAAATAAAATAAAATACTTGCATGCGCCAGAGCACAGCTCACATGACACGACTATCCACCAAGAGGCACGAGATTGATACTTCAACAAGCCAGTTTTTTTCAAACAGACCAAACATCTCTGGCAGACATTTCTCATCTAGTAGGAGTAGCTTTGTACTCTATCCTCTCTCTCTCTCTCTCTCTCTCTCTCTCTCTTCCTATATATATATATATATATATATATATATATATATATATATATATATATATAAAAGCTTGAAAGCACTGAACATATAATGTCCTTGGCTTTCCCTGCAGTGGTCTATTATATATTGTGAAGAAAAAAATGTGTGTGGAAAACTGGCAAGCTGGCTAATATAAGATCTACCAGAGTTCGCCCATTCAAACATAAGCTGTACTGATTTTTTGATGCTTCGGGACATGCAGTAAAATTGAAAGAGTACTTGTTTTTTTTTTTTTTTTCTTGTTTCATACAGTATGTACAGAAAAGCCTTGCAGACAGAACGTCTGCATCTTCACAGTAAAAATTAGGGAAAAAAGTGCACACAAAGGCAGTACGACTGGCAGAACAAGAATCTCGCTAGCCATATTAGCCAACACAGAAGAGAGCAGCTAACAAGCTAGAGCGAGAACCATGAAAATACTCTGAAAAACACCACACAAAGCAACAAAACTAGGGAGTTTCAAAGCAATGCCAAGTTGACGATGTACTGTAATATGCTCAGTTACCTTGGATTAATCTAGCAACAATAACATCACTGGCAGTATTAAGAGATCAGCAGTGACAAACTTATGCTAATATCTTTCAAAGGTTTGGTCAGAAACGGAATTATCCATGTATTACAGTAAATATCAACACAGCATCACTCCCGTGCACTCTGTCAACCCATTCGCTTCATTCATAAAAGTACAGAGATAGAGTACTGTAAATATTCCCCAGCACTTTTTGTGTGCATTTGTTAGAGAGTAAAGTTATAGAGCTGTTTACAAGATTTCAACAGACTACAGTTTCTGAGTACCCTATTTAAACTGGATTCACAATATCTACAAAATATCACAACTTTTATTTATTTATATTTTTTTACTTGGCCTTAGATTTGAATATAGTTTTAATTGGTCTATTCATTGCACTACATTGCTCTACCCATTGTTGATTTTGTACAGTTGCACTGATGCTATAGAGGCTATATCTTATACTGTATAAAACGTATATCATGTATGATCTTGTTTACGTGATTAGCATAAATAGATGTTTATATTCCTATATAAATATACTCCTCAGATGATATTTTATTTCATGATTTACACTATTTGTGTCAACAGACAATACCAAGACCATTTGAACTAACCCTACCAAAGCCCATGAGAGACAGTAGGGAACCTACAGATCCTCCAAATAAAGCTATTGGGCGGATCACTATGGCATACAAAGACTTTAGGCCTCATACTAAAATGACACTATAGCGTAACTGAAGGTGACAGACAATAATGAAGAGATTGTCATGCATTACTCTACTATTAACACAGCGTTTGTGAGGTGTTTATGGACGACCCTCTTCTTACTTTCCATACAACCTAAAAATAATATCTTCCAATCGTCCAATTAAATTCTCTCATGTGTTAATGACAAGTGAACAGATTTGAAGCTATCGATCAATAGCTGGCATAATGTGGTTCATGGAAACAATGAAATGGTCAAGTTAATGTTTTTTTGCTTAATATAGCTTGCTGTCACATAAGTTCATACATTACGCAACTTTTTTTTTTATTCATCTAAAAAAATTCATCATTTAAAATTCACATGTAAACCTGGCACTTTCTAAGGATTGAACACAAAAAGTTCATGATTTGGCACATTTCCTTAAGTATTAACATTAACATGTAGTGAAATTAACATTAATGTAAAACTGAAATAGTCACAGTAGTTACTGGGAAACTACAGACATTATGTAAAACCTAATCACGTATGTTACGTTAAACCCAATTTCTAGTCGCGGTACAGTTTGGCCCTTTATGATGACATTGCACAGTAATCTGCCTTATGTCGTAATACTTCTAGGATGTGCCTAATGTTTCGTGAAACAGTTAAGCAATGGTATGATTTGTCATTGCAAAAAAAAAAAATCAATAATATGCCACAAAATACATGTATACAATACAAGGTAAATTCATGTAGAATTGAAAGTAGCAGCAAAACAAAACATAGGCTATGTTCACATTACC
Source organism: Pygocentrus nattereri (assembly GCF_015220715.1). Classification (NCBI taxonomy): domain Eukaryota; kingdom Metazoa; phylum Chordata; class Actinopteri; order Characiformes; family Serrasalmidae; genus Pygocentrus; species Pygocentrus nattereri. Next base: position 26,137,952 of record NC_051226.1, on the reverse strand, counting down.
AGGTCGAGGTGGCACAAATCTGATTTTTTGCCCTAATGTGACTCAGATCTGATGTTTTCAGGGCTGTGTGGACAAGGAAATCCACTTTCAAATTGGAAATTCCAATTTCAAATCTGACCTGATCCAACAGGATACGTATCCAGTTCGTGGCCATGCAACCTTAATGTGAACGCTCAGATGGGAATTCATGTGCTTTTTGTTACAGTGTGTATGCGCCATCATTCAGCGTCACCATGGTAGCAGCACCAAACAAGTTAAAGCCTGTAAACGTTGGAAAAGCAGCACAACTCACCTTTTCTCCTTTGTCTAGCACTAATAATGACAAGCTGAGAGATGTTCAGAGTTAATTAACTCTTGTTCAGAGTTAATTAAGGCTCGTTCTGACCCTTAGTCTGTTTGCTGTTGATGCACGTGATGCACGTCATTCATTCACGTGACGTTACTGAGTAGGATGTGCGCATGCGGGTCATTTCAGGGTGCTGGGTTGTTTACAGTAATGACAGATTTGAGTCACTTACCTAAATGAGTGTGAACCATCATGTCAGAGAGAGCGGATTTGAGCAAAAAATCTGATTTGAGCAATGAGGCTTGGAATGTGAACGTAGCTAAAAACACAAACATTAATCACAAATGTGTAAATAACTTAAAATGTCTAATGTTATATTTAAATTAAAATAAACAGTCTGAACTTCACTGTGAAGCAATGGCATTAGTTTACTGTATATTTGGTACTGGTCCAAACCTGAAAAAAAAAAACCAACCAACAATAAAAAATCACTACGCAAGTGCATCACAGCATACTGCTATCATTTGCATGATGCGCTTTGTGTTTTTCTGACTTTAAACATACGCCACAGGTGGTGAGTAAAATGGGCATGTAAAGTAGGCTGGCACAGTGCCTTATGCTGAGTTGCCTGCATTAAATCAACTTGCACAGAAACACTCTCAGCAGTTTCCGGAGCACTTTTTCTCAGAGTTTACGACAAGCCTACTGGATTTCATTTAACATGTTTTTTTTTCTCGCTTTCTTTTTTTTCCTGGGAAAGGGTAAGCTTGAAGACGATGTCAATATGTGACAAACGATTCATCTCAACAGGAAAGGGATTGAGAAAGGCACACAGTTTCTTTACCTTTAAGCCTACTTGGGCTGTTAAAACAATAAGAGTCACCGGACTGGAAAACACAGAGACAGAACCCACAGGGATGAGAAAGCAATTCTAGGTGATATTGCTCTAGGTCAGCTGAGTCTCCGAGAGCAGACACTGACGATTATTAATGATGCACCTACGGACATTGCTGCTGGCTGCTGAAGGCTACAGGCATTCGCCATGGCAACTCACAACCGATGATGGCTCAGAGTTTTCTGTCTGATGATGTACAGCATGTGGTAAGAGCGTGCAGCCTACTAAACGGCTTTGTGATCATCCTGAATGGAGTGGCGCCAAGCAAACTGTTCATATTCCACCATCACTCTCAGTGACGAAAATAATGACATGGCTTACTCAGACTTTAGCATACAACAATCCTCCTATAAACAACAAATCTAGAAGTTTCTGTGGACCACAGATATCTACATGAGGGTATAAAACCAAAGTAAACCAACAAGTGATCACACATATAATAAATAAATAAAAGCAAACTGAATGCGGTAGCATTGTATGGCTACTCCAAACTTGACTGGCAGTTTCATCTGTCTCAGGTTCATTTCTGGCCGTTGGACTTTGTAATGGATGGCTTCCTGTTGACGTAGGTGGCCCAGTAGGCCAGGTTGAAGATGAAGAAGAGCACTGGGAAGATGATGCGCGAGATCTTGTCCACTTTGCTGACGCGATTGTACGACTTCTTTGCACCTTCCACAATGTACTCGCCGTCCATCCTGGAAAGGCGCACTTCTCGCACCGGCTGGGGTAGAGCAGGGGCTTGGGTGGTGGCACTCTTGGCGATGGTCGTCAGCCCGGGGTCTTTTCCCACGCTCATGGGGTACGTAGTTCCCACAATGTTGAAAGTGTTGTTGGTCTTTTTGGAGAAGGCGGTTGAATCACGCGTCTGCGGCAGAGGGAAATCAATGGTAACAAATGAGTGGGACTGTTATGAATGAGGAATAACACAAATCTGCTTTGTAAGCTCTTAACAGTTTTACAGCAACTGCAGAAATAAAGTTCAATATTTCCTAAAGGATAAGGGAATCACAATTCATCTCACTAATGGCACGTTTCATCAGCTCTGCTTTTTATTTACTGGACAGAAAGTGCTTGAAAATAATATAAATACAAGACAATATTAAAATAAAGTACTCAATCTAAATTTATGAGGATAGTAAGCATGAGAAAATGGCTTTGTTTTAAAGGGCAAAACACAAGAGAAAAATTATATGCTGATTTACTAAAACATTTATTTTCACAGCAAGTTTGTTTTTGTCAGTAATGAATGTAAAACATTAATGCAGTAAAAACATAACAAGAATTTCTCATTTTCAAAAAAGCAGCTGTTATCTTGGGATGTAGTTATGAAAAGCTCTAGTGTCCCCCTGTCATTGCATAGATTAGTTAACTTCCATCAGTATCACACATGATTTAATTTAATGAAGGATTAATTAAGCCAAAGTATCACAGCTAGACTGAATCTCAAACAGTTGCCTCCTTCCCACATAGTGCCCCATATAAGTTATGAAATTCTGATTTCTACACCCTTCGCACTATTAGTCTTGTATGGAATTTTGCACATGTGGCTTATTATGCACAGCAGTGCACATATGTACTACATGCACTTGCATTTCATGCCATATTATTATAGTTATTGAAAAATTATGTATTTAAGACATACATAAAATTTTACCACAGGTAAAGGGATTTTAGACATTCCGTTTTGCCTAATAATAGCCTTATATATATATAAATAGTTATAAACAACAGATTAAAACTATCTTTAATGATTTGTTTTCGTTTTGCTTTTCCTTTTATCCTTTTTCCCCCTCATATATCTGATATGGCCTAACTCACGGCTAATCTCTCCTCAATCTCTGCCAACATTTTTTTCTAAAGTGCAATTGGTGCCTAACCGGTTTGGCACTCCAATCAGGGGAATACCTTAGTACTCTCACAACTGATAACACAGCCTCTTTACAGTATCGCCTGTTCTGACTCATTGGCTGAGGCTTTGCTGGGAAACGCTTTCCCATCAAAATTGGAGTCTCCCTTGGAGCCAAGACAAAAGGCCAGGGTTTGTTCATCTCCGCTCCAGTAAACGACAAATTGCATTGAGCCTTCTTCCCTCCCTCCAACAAAATATACATATATCGTAGCAAGCCAAAGAAGTTCCTGAGGGCAGCATGGAAACTCATTACATGTGAGCAGGTCAAAAGTTTACACGCAGTGAGAAAGAGAGAGAGACAGAGAGAGAGGACGACCACCACAAGCTAAAAGTGACTGTGGTTCACATGCAGTTGGAGGGCTTGTTATTTTCCAGTGCTATGATATATCTGCTTCAGTCTTCTGTGGTGCGATAGGGCAGATGAGCTGGCTGAGAGTCAGGGGAGGCAAGAGCATGAGCTGGTGGCCACAGTGCACCAAATGAGAGCACGTCTGCAGTCTCTACAATGGGCAACATAAGCCTGGGAATGAGGACAGAATCTGAGACTCAGACACAAATACAAGTAGGCCAGGGAAATCCCTAGCGTTCAGTCTGTTGTAAGGGTGTATCAATACATTCAGCTCACAATTTGATTCTCAATACTGGGTTCAAGATTTTAGTTTCTCATAATATTTTGAACAAAATGTGAATAAAGTAAAATTATAGCTGTGTCAATATCACTGCTCAACTTATTGATGAGACTGGAGTAACACATTTATTGATGGGCAGCATTCATGAAACAACAGGCCTAAACCCATACAAAAATTTACACAGACATATTCCAACAAACATAAATTGTCATAACACTTAACTGAGGTTAAATATCATGAAAATGAAAAAGCCTTTATGACAGCTGAAATAAACCTTTATAAAAGTGTATGGAGGTTAGTGTCAGTTGCCTTGAAAGGCTATTGGCGTCATGTAGCCTTCTGCATGCTGCCCTTCAGTAAAGTGTTCAAGGTGGTAGTGTGACGTATGACGCTGAATTTACTGGTGTGGGTTAAGCTGATGATGTACAAACAACACAACTGCAAAAAGGCAGGATACACCCTGGACAGGTCACTAGTGATGGCTCATTGTAATGTATTTCATTACAGTAAAAAAATAACATATTCAGAATATATTCAAAAACATATTGAGAAAGCACATGGAAAAAGCTCTGCTGTTGTCATTTTTATTTAATTCACACGGTTTCTATTGCAGTATCCTGCCTTTCGCCCGAAGACTGCTGGGATAGGCTCCGGCACCCCCCCGCGACCCTGACGGAGAAGCGGTTTAGAAAATGGATGGATGGATGGATGTTTCTATTGCAATTACTGGTAGGCTGTTTTCTGCCTGTAATTCTTCTGTTAATCCTATTCATGAAAAATCACTTATTTAAATGAAGTTACAAAAGTTCAGTAAAAATTTAATTATTAACTGGTCATCACATCGAATAATCAGTCTACTCGGGCTTTAGCAGGAACTTCAGTGTTTGTAAAGAAGCTGCTTTTGAGCTATTCTTTAGAGTACGTCTTGTGTGTTGATTTGAAAATAATTAACATATGATTGCACTGATGGTGTTTTTTATTAAAGAAAAATCAGTTTAGTCGGTATTAAAAAGTATACTCATAATTTAAAAGCTAACTGTCTTCTGAGTACTACCTCCACAAAATGTGACATCCCAACTCAGTTAAGCAAGGACAGCTCAATTGCATTACATGGTATAATTAGTACAGATAATAATGCTAATCTCTATTATGCATTTTTGCATTGCAATATAATGCTGTTGTCAGAAGAAAACCTTGTATGTCCAAATTGTAATTTTAGAGGAAAAGGAAAAAATCTTTTGGTCCATTCATCATGAAATTTACAATATAAAGGACAACAGGCATTTTCACATTAAGTCAAAAACTGAAAAATAACAAAAATGGAGATGCGAGGTTTTCTTCCGACAGCAATGATATTGTGCCGCAATGTATTGTTACAACCTTAGTCTCCAGTCTGGCTCTGTGAGAAGGATTTCACCTGTCAAGATGCCTATCCTCTGGCCACGAAAAACATTTGTTAGGCAATATCAAGCGGCTGTCAAAACCAAGAGAACAACCTGCCCGGATGACAAGGCAGGAAGCAGCATATTCCAGTAAATAAGCAGGCCTTACTTACAACAGGACAATGGGGAACAAACACATATCAGTAGGAGATATGATAGGCTGACAGGACCAGGGCAGGATGCCTAAAGGGCATTGCAAGGCAGCTGCAATAGGTAATGGATTTCATCCATCCAAAGTGTGCGGGGCGAAGGAGGGGTCAAGAAGTTGGCCACGATGCGTAAACTGAACAGGCGGCAGAATAATGGACATTATGAAAAATGGATGAAGTTATATTTACTGTAAAAGAGAGAACAGGCAACATCAACCATAATTTAATATGCAGAAGAACTCTGCGTCTGACGGCAGTAACTTGTGATGACAAAGTAGGTTACTAAATCTAGGTGTGCTGTCATTTATGTGTGCAAAAACAAGTCTGGTGTGTGTGTGTGTGTGTCTTTGCGCAACTATTTGATCCTTATGCCTCTATTATCTGTAGTGAATGCTGACACGGTGCCCTGAAGAGATTCTTAGCTCCGCATTGTGCTCCTGACTTAAAAAAAGCAAGCAGCTGACGAGAAAAATAACAAATCCGCAAAACAATGCTACAAGGCCCCAGAACTCATTTGGGCAGATTGTAAGAAGTAGTAATGACTCCAGCACAAAAGCGCACTTGGAAAGAAAGTGCTGAGTTCAACTTTCCCTTGATTTGAAATGGGTGTGGGTGGGGGGCATTCTAGTGCTTTGCCCCGTTATCTAATGCTGATATCTATGGAGAAAAAGCTTACAGCCCCCGTTCTTCCATCACAGGGCATCGATTCCTCCTGCACCAGCAACCAGCCTGGGTCTCTAAATCACACTGTGAGCTTATGTCAGCATTAGGGAGGGATCACTAGGAACAAGCTCCACGTGACCTGGCCCATTTGGATTAGGCTTCTTTTGAATCAGGTATTGGCAACATGAGCTCCCCAACCAGAGCCAGCTTGTGAAAATACTCTGGTAAGGATTTGTACATGTCGGATGCAGCAAATGCTGGTCTCACATTTCGACTGCAGATTCTTTTTCACAGTGCATAGGAAAAAGGTCAGACCGTCTGAGTTAGATTTAATCCGTCTTCGCTGGCAAAAAGAATGTAGATGGAACTATATCAGAAGTTAAAGAATGGACAAAATTCAAAGTAAGTTTAAGCTGACAATAATGTGGTTCTGACGTCTACTGCAGCATAAAAAGTGACTATAGCAGTGCTGAACAATATTAAGTTCAGAAAACAATACTATGTTGAAATAAATTTATCAGCAAGTTGATATTTTGCTTTTTAGTTAATTAATCCAAACTTTGACAAACCTGAGCCACTTACTAGAATACTATCTCTATTCTACTAATACTAGAATAATATCTCTGTATCATATTGACTTTGGTACAGTCTTGATTCCTTAATAGTCAATTCTATGAATGCTCTTTCTAAATGAGAGAATAAAGAAGGTATCCTTGCCCTCTTGACCTCGTCTCTCAACATATCCTTATGTCAGTGTCAATACTAGGCAGTAAACTGGCTTTTGAAATGTAATTAAAAGTTTGTTGACTCAAGCCTATGACACAATGTTGGGCAAATTAAAAATGAATTAGAAACTGCCTCAGGGTCTGCAGTTTGTCTTGTCTGAAGTATAATATAACCAGTTCTACATGCCTCACTGCAGAGTTATGGGTTATGTTCTCTTCAGCGGAAAACAAAAACAGAAAACAGAACAAGACAGGCACTGAATTGAACCAACAAGATTTTACTGCTGTTCTATTAGAGTTAATTTAGGAGATCTGTCAGTGGAAACATTTTGAAATAATCTGCTGGTAGACTACTTGATCATAGAAGTAAGAAAATGAGCCATTAATATCTACCATTTCAGAAAGGACAGATGCTGGCAGTTGGCATATGCAGGTACTAAAACTTCTGTAATGGACTACTGACTATGTGAATCAATGTTTGCCAAAAGGCTTCATTGAGATTTAGCACAGGGGAACAGCTCTGCCAACATGGCGGGGAAGCCAAGCTCATTAAAACAAAGTTACAACAGTTAAACAGGTACATTATGAGCTTGGTTAATGGTTTAATTACATGTGTGATGGGCGGATTTACTGTTAATTGCTAACTTGAAATATGTGCTTGTTTAGGAGTTAAATTTTGAAACGCTTTCTACCAAAACACTACAGGTCTAATCAGCCGAGAGGGTATGTTACTGGACTGTCACACTCCATCAATAACAATGAGAATCACTTTGGTGGAAAATAACAGAACTGTTCAGTGACTCAAACATTAAAGTTTTGTTTGCAGTTTCTTGCCCAAAGTTTTACAGTAAATACAATGTAAAGGTTTCTCTGTCTGCAAGGCGAATAAATCACCCACTTTACATGGATATTTAAACTGCTATGTTAGACCCAAAGTGTGTATGGAGGTGTTATTCTGCAGGGCATGGTGGCTATGCTGACAGCTACAGAGGATGTGTAATGCCACTGGGACCAGAATGCAGTGCAGCCCCATTACGGCCCAATGTGTAATGCACTAACTGTCAGGCAGCATGAATTAAACATGTTCTAAATCCCTCATCAAGGTAAATGCTGCCTTTCTCCAGTGCTAATGCTCCGCTCAGCTCTCTCTTTGTCTCACACACTCTGCCATACACATGCAAAGATGTACACATGCCGAAAATAGGTTAAAAATTAGCATAGATGCAACAATTAAAATTAGCTCTTCCCTTGTGATAATGCGTCTCTATTTCCTATTCCCTATTCTCAACTCTTCAACACTGCAAACACAAAATGGAAATCTTTGGTTTGAATTTATTATTTAGTTCCACTCCTGGTATGCAAGGTTAATCCTAAACTAGTGCACCTGCTCTCCCTTTTCCACCCTGTTGTTTATTCAATTTCCAGTCAAAATGGTCTTTAACTATGTCATGCTTTTTTCAGGCGATCTTTTGAGGTGATCATATGTAAGACAAGGAAAAGGAAAATAAGCAAACAAGACTCTCCAAAACTAGAGTTCAAGCAAGATAACAACCATAAGCACATTGCTTAAAAGATGCTGGTGATCTCAGAACAATGAATTGTCTACCCCAGAGCCAACACCACTGAATGTGTTTGGAATTACCTGATTGTGGGTAGCCTGGAAAAGCAACCAACTTCTAAGACTGAGCTTAGGAGTACAAAAAAAATATCTGCAAACTGAAAGCAAGTCTCTAGAGCAGAATGGAAGCTCTAATATAGGCATAGAGTGAACACATGAAACAGTGGAAAATCTTCTTCTTCTTCTTCTTCTTCTTTCAGCTGCTCCCTTTAGCGGTCGCCATGTTGCCTCTTCTGCCTTGATTGGTGCCGCTGCTCACCAACCTTCTGGACCGGTTTGACCACCACTGAGCTTCTTGCTTTACAACGCTGTGCAGTCCTCACCCTCAGATCTTTTCTTTTCCCACTTTACTATAATACTTCATACTAATAATGTTTGCTATCCGGTGTTGACCGTAGGAGGATGGGTTCCCCTTCTGAGACTTGGTTCCTCTCAAGGTTTCTTCCTCTTTTAGGGAGTTTTTCCTTGCCACCGTCGCCACTGGCTTGCTTTCTAATCTTGTCCATCCTTGTCACTCCCAACGAAAATCTCAGCATCTTCATCTCCACCACCTCCAGCTCCTTTTAGACAGAGCCACAGTCTCCAAACCATACATCATAGCAGGATGCACTACTGTCTTGTAAACCTTCCCTTTCACTTTTGCTGCTATCCTTCTGTCACAAATTAGCCCTGACACCCATCTCCACCCACTCCATCTTGCCTGCACCCTCTTCTTTACCTCTTTTCTACACTGTCCATTGCTCTGGATGGTTGACCCAAGATATTTGAAGTCATCCACCTTTACAACCTCTACTCCTTGCATCTTCACCTTTCCACCTGCCTCCCTCTCATTCACACACATGTATTCCGTCTTGTCTCTACTGACCTTCATTCCTCTCCTCTTCAGTGCAAACCTCCACCTCTCCAGATTCTCTTCCACCTGCTCTCTACTCTCACCACAGATTACAATGTCATCTGCAAACATCGTGGTCCATGGAGCCTCCTGCCTGACCTCATCTGTCAACCTTTCCATCACCATTGCAAACAAGAAGGGGCTCAAAGCTGATCCCTGATGTAACCCTACCTTCACCTTGAAACCATTTGTCACTCCAACTGCACACCTCACCACTGTCCCACTATCCTCATACATGTCCTGCACCACCCTAACATACATATTTTCAGCTACACCTGACTTCCTACAGTACCACAGTTCCTCTCTTGGCACCCTATCATTTGCCTTCTCTAGATCCACAAAGACACAATGTAGCTCCTTCTGACCTTCACTGTACTTCTCTACCAAAACTCTCAACGCAAAAATTGCATCTGTGGTACTCTTTCTGGGCATGAAACCAAACTGCTGCTCACTGATCTGAACCTCTCGCCTTAGCCTTGCTTCAACAACTCTTTCCCATACCTTCATGGTGTGGCTCATCAACTTTATACCTCTGTAGTTACTGCAGCTCTGCACATCACCCTTGTTCTTAAAAATGGGGACCTGTACACTACTTCTCCACTCATCAGGCATCCTCTCACTCTCCAGGATTTTGTTAAACAACCTGGTTAAAAAGTCCACTGCCTTCTCTCCTAAACATCTCCATACCTCCACAGGTATGTCATCTGGACCAACTGCCTTTCCATTCTTCATCCTTTTTAAAGCTGCCCTCACTTCCACCTTACCAATTCTCTGCACTTCCCGATCCACTATCTCTCCCCCCATTGTCCTCCTCTCTCTCTCGTTTTCCTCATTCATTAATTCTTCAAAGTACTCCTTCCATCTACGCAACACTCTCTGTTCACTCACTAGTACATTTCCCTCTCTATCCTTTATCAGCCTAACCTGCTGTACATCCTTTCTAGCTCCATCTCTCTGTTTAGCCAAACGATACAAGTCCTTTACTTCTTCTTTACTGTCCAGCCTCTCATACAGCTCATCATAGGCCTGAGCCTTTGCCTTTGCCACCATTCTTTTCGCTATGCGACTAGCCTCACAGTACTCCTGCCTACTTCCTTCATCTCTCTGGTTATCAAACTTTTTCTTAGCTGCCTTCTTCTTCTGAATACTCTCCTGGACTTCCTCATTCCACCACCAACTTTCCTTGTCTTCTTTCCTCTGACCAGACGAAACACCCAACACATTTTTGCCAGTTTCTCTCACCACCTTAGCTGTAGTTTCCCAGTCCTCAGGTAGCTCCTCACTGCCCCCAAGGGCCTGTTGCAATTTTTCCCTGAACTGCCTGCAACCATCCTCCTCCTTCAGCTTCCACCATCTAATCTTTGGCTCTGTCTTCACTTTCTTCCTCTTCTTTGTTTCTAATCTCATTCTACAGACAACCACCCTATGCTGCCTTGCTACACTTTCCCCTGGTACCACTTTACAATCTCCAATCTCCTTTAGGTGCTAAATAGGTGCTCCAATTCTCCTGCTAAGGATATAATCCACCTGTCTGCACCTCCCTCCACTCCTGTATGTCACCCTGTGTTCTTCCCTCTTCTGAAAATACATTTTCACCACAGCCATTTCCATTCTCTTTGTAAAATCTATAACCATCTGACCTTCTGCATTTCTGTCTTTCACACCATACATACCCAGCACCTCTTCATCCCCTCTGTTCCCTTCACCAACATGTCCATTGAAGTCTGCACCAATCACTAATCTCTCCTTTCTAGGGACACCATCTACCACTTCATCCAATTTACTCCAAAATTCCTCTTTCTCCTCTAACTGACAACCAACCTGTGGTGCATATGAACTGACCACATTCAAAATCACACCATCAACCTCCAACTTCAGGCTCATGATATTTAGCTTCTGACTGGAAAAGAAATAAATAAGAGGGTGGTGTCTGACTTTTTAGTCAGACACCACCCTCTTATTTATTTCTTTTCCAGTCAGAAGCTAAATATAAATGTAAAGGTGTCTGAAAGGGTTCTATGGCATGATCCCCTAGAAGAATCATTTTTTGGTTCCCTAAAGAGTAAACAGAAGTTAAACTCTGAAGTCTGTTACTTTACAGGCTGATATGTTAGTAAAATATGACACAGCCACAGATGACCACGGTGAAATCCAAGAGATGCTACATACAAACAGCCCTTACTTTCTTTGTCATTAAGTGAGAGTAGCTGAGACAAGCACTGGCGAGCCCAGGTCACATATCCAGGGTGTCCTGAGGCTGTCAAATCTGCTCACCTACAGCTCTTTGCCTGAATTTATACTGCACATTCTCTAAGGAACTAAGAACTCAAACGTAATTTGGTGGGTGAACTGTCAAGGACAGCAGTCTATATGCCAGTGGAAAAAATTAAAAATATTGCAGATAACATAATATCACCCTGAACGACTTTGAGATTTCTCAGGGAGTTATGGATTGCTGTTCCATCTAGAGGGCATTTTTATTGAGAAAATAGAGAGGAAAACATTTCAACGAATGGCAGCTTTAAAATATTGCCCATAATACATGGTTTATTGAGAACCACAATCCTGCGTTTATTGAGTACTGCCTCGCTTGATTCTGAAGCTGAGAGAAAGATGTCCTTGGATAGATTACTAGTGCCTGTGTCTTTGAAATAAGATGGAAAACATGACTTCATTAGTACAATGTACTGGGTTATGATGCTCTAATGTCTTTATTAACCCTTAGAAGCTAAGAGTTATAACAGAGTTATTCAGTTTGCTGTATTATTTAAAAGTAATTACATAATTGAGTTACAAAATGAATTACTGTGCAATAAATTTACATTGTGTATTGACACCTTTGTATATGTCTGTATATCTAGCTTTTATCTAAATGTATTGATGTTTTTTCTTTCTGTAAAAACCAAAAATGTATTTATGTTTTGTATGCACAGCAACTTTTCATCAAATTCAAATCATAATTGTAAACAACTAATCTTCTACTTCGGAATACAAATATGACTTTGAAGTAAAGAACTGGCCCTTGTGACAGATTTTCTGGTATTCTGTCACTTGTGAGGACAGGCCATGGAGGACATGGTGTCCTCTGAGACAAATCACATCAGTCTGTATCCATGTCCCATGTTCCTAATACAAATGAGACCAGGGAGGCATCAGGCTCATCATGAAACTGATACAGAAGTCCAGTGGAACTGCAGCTAGAGGAGAGCACAGTAACTGGTCTCCAGGCTGGGAGTTGTATCTGTTGTCTAATGTTTGCAGCAAGGCACCTCTCACACTCAGAGATAAGGAGAAGATCCACTTTGGTTGTGACATGCCTTTTGGCCCATGAGTAACATGCAACCACAGTCAAAAATCTACCTGATGAGAATAGACAGGTAGCAATTTGGTTAGTCATTACAGAGACAAACATCCTATTCTTTCTTTAGCTTTTCCCTTCCCTGCCCTCCAAACTCATTCTCTTTCTTCTTGCCTGCTTCATCTGGTCTCTTCCTTGTCACCTCACCTCTTTTTATTTCTATCTATAGAAAATCAGTTCTGGCTTCATCTGTACACGTTCGAGCCCGGTGATTCAGTTTTCAATTTTTCCCCCTCCTCGTCATCTAGGTGCCTTCAGCCGCTCTATTTTCTCTTTACAAATAGCCGTTCCATTCTTTTCAAGCTCAAAAAGCCCAGGTAGTTAGAAAGCAGTCTCAGATGGAGTTGTGGGTGGGGGCTCACCTGTGGCACCAGAGGCCCAGGCCCCATCATCAGAGCAGTGTAGTGAAGCCTGTCTCACATATCCAATTATCACTACATCTGCTTGCTCAGCAGAGCCTGAATGCACACAAGACACCAGCCAGGCACCAGGCAGAACAGGGTTTGACCAAAAATAAAGACTTATGATAATTCAACAGGAAAACATCAGTGGATGGGCGGGACTTTTATGTTGTCTACAGTTATATATATTCAGCTTTCATATCAGCTGCAGTCCTGTACATATTCAGCATTCACATAAGCCACAAGCATGTTTATTCAGGCATGTATAGTGCTAATCACTGTGATGGATATGTGCTGTGACAGACTATCGCAACTTGACAACCTCAGATAAGGTAAAACAAAGAAGCTTCAAGGTCTCTTAGGTGCATTTGCATTTTTCTATGCTCTTCTTTTTTTGTATTATGTTAATGTGAAGTGCTTTGGTGAAAATGGAGACACAAGGTGTCATGATGAGAGCAGACTGAAGGGTACAAGTGCCAAAACAAAGCCCAAGCTAAGTAAGGCTGCATCAAAGAACAGCTCAGCATTCAAAAATGTTTAAAAAAATCACCCTTTTCTCCTTCACTGGTGCGTGCCTCGCAAAGAACCCACATAAAAGAGATCTCTGTCTGTATTAAAACTTTTAGCACAAATTCAGCACCTACTGAGCAACGTCTATGAGGCATTTTATGGCTTCAACGCTTTGCAGAACTAGGTCCTTATGTAAGTGCCAACCTTAATTATCATTGTTCAAGTGTATCGGTGCTATCAGCTATGTGATGTGCTATCTAGAGCTTTTTGTAGTTTGTATATAAAAGAAGCTTTCACCCATTTTCAGCATGAAAATGCTGAGGCTGAAACTGCTGTTCCATCGAACAACTAATGAATAAATAAAGCACTCCTTAACAGATTATACAAGGCTGACTATAGTAGGATGAACTGGAATATTTATATCAGCATTTTGCAGGTACAATATCCCCTCATCCCGAGAACAACATGGCTTCTTGCTAAGCTTTTTTTAAGAGTGTTTCCCAGCCATTAGCTCCGAGTGCTTCATTTTTCAGAGGTTATCAGGACCGAGACAGAAAGAGGCAATAAGCAGGAGTGAGCAAAGGGAGCTGGAGAGAATGAGGATGCGCGTTAGACTCGTTGTGCGGGAGCAATCTCGCTGAAAAATGACAATGTTGACAAGCTTTTTACAAGGAAGCCCACACAGGCCAAGGAGATTTGTGTGTTGTGGCAGTGCTGAAGCCACAGAGTCCTGAGGCTGTCAAAATCGGCCCACCTACAGCTCTTAGCCTGAATATATACTGTACATTCTCTAAGAGACTAAGCAATGAAATGTAATTTGGCAAGTGAGCTGTCAGAGGCAGCAGTCTATAATCCATTGTAAAAAAGAACATACAGATAAAATAAAATGATCCCAAATGACTTTCTCAGTGCGTTAGGGATTTCTCTTGCATATACAGGGCATTTTAGTGAGAATATAGACAGCACAGGATTCCAAGGAACTGGAGCTTTAAAATACTGTTCATAATACCGTTGTTTAATGAGAACTGCAAGTGTTTATTGAGAACTGTCTGAGTAAGTTCTGGAGACAAAATCCAGTAAGATGCGAGACAGTAGGATAACTGTGGATGTCCTTGACTAGATTACTAGCATCTGTATCTTTGGGATCAGATGGAAAACATGATCCAATGGGCAGAAAATATTCTCAGTTACGATTCGTATCCTGCAGAGAATAATTACACAACAAAAGACTCCCTGAGGAGAATCAGAATAAGCTTTGAGAATGCAATGTGCTAGTTTGTGGGGTAATCTTAGTTTACTATACATCACAGGTTGTGACATGAGACAAAGCTGATTAGGAAAAGAAAATGACTCTGCTTACCCTCATATCCTGTCCCTCCTTCTGGCCATCCCAGGCCCAGCTGCGCTTGGTGAAGTAGTTGACTGTAGCAAACTCGATGAGTGCTGAGAATACAAAGGCATAGCACACTGCCATGAACCAGTCCATGGCTGTAGCATAGGCCACCTTGGGTAGGGAATTCCTGGCACTGATACTTAGCGTGGTCATAGTCAGAACAGTGGTGACGCCTGGAAACAAAAGGGGGTTTACACTTGTAAAACAAATGTATAAAAAAAATAATAAAAAATTGTATACTCTTATTCTTCAAGGGGTGTTTAGTAAAAGGAATGGTTCTATCTAGAGCCATGAGTTCTATATAGGACCATTTCATGCATAAATGGTTCTCTTCATGGTGAAATAATTCTTTGGACTGATGGAGAATGTGTTGTATATGGTTCTATATTCGTTTTTTTCGAAAATGTTTCTATATACACTCTCAGAAAAAAAGGTACAACACTGTCACTGGGGCAGTACCCCTCTTGTCAGTTTGGTGGTACCCTCAGGGGTACATCCCAGTACCTTTATTCAGGGAACATAATTATACCATAATTAATTGAAATTATATTTTCTAAGTTGTATTGACTCTACACCCCCATCTTGTCTTCAGGCGTTTTATTTTAATGTTCTGATTTAAAACGTTTGGTTATGAAAAGGTACAAATATCTACTTTTCCACTAGGAAAAACTTATGTTAGGTACACCATTGGACCTTAAAACCACTGTTGTACCTTTGAGGGTACACTTACATTGTTTGTACCTTGATGAATGAATCATGTACCTGCATAGTACGTTTATTTCTAACAGTGTAGCACTAAAAATGGTTGACATCGTAACAAAAGAACTGTTTTGGTGCTGTTAAGAACCAGGTTCTATATGGAATCATATACATAACACATTGTCCATCAATCTGAAATGGTTCTATATTGAATTCATGGTTCTAAACAGAACCATTGCCTTTACTAAAGAACCCCTGAAGAACCATCTATTTTACATGAGAGGCACAGAAAAGCAAGAAAATAAATGCATCAAGACTGTATTCGAAGTAATTTTACACCGTCCTACTGTTTCATTCATCATGATAGCCTATATTTCCTAAAGTATTCAGTCACCCATCCAAATCAATGAATCCAGATGTTCCAATCACTTCCATGGCCACAGGTGTATAAAACCATGCAGGCATGCAGACTGCTTCTACAAACATTTGTAAAGGAATGGGTCACTGTCAGGAGCTCAGTGAATTCCAGAATGGTACTGTGATAGGACGCCACCTGTGCAACAAGTCCAGTCGTGAAATTTCCTCACTACTAAATATTCCACAGTCAACTGCCAGTGGTATTATAACAAAGTGGAAGTGATTGGGAACGACAGCAACTCTGCCACAAAATGGTGGGCCACATAAAATGATGGAGTGGGGTCAGCGGATGCTGAGACACATAGTGTGTAGAGGTTGCCAACTTTCTGCAGAGTTAATCGCTACAGACCTCCAAACTTCATGTGGCCTTCAGATTAGCTCAATAACAGTGCCCTTCACAGAGAGCTTCATAGAAATATAGTGTATGTTACAGGGTTTTAATGTGACAGTAATACTGCATGTTTACCTATGAGATGAGCCATTGCTCTTTGGCTTTTTAAACTGTAACCTAATTCCCACACTTGACTGCCTAAAAAATGTATCATGTTAAACTCTGAATTTAATTAACATAATAGATCATGCTGTCAGCACCCCTCACTGACCTCTGTTGAGGTGACAGCAAGGACCAGCATGTGTGTCAGTATACTATACTGACACAGATAATAATGATATTTGATTAGATGAGGATGCTGCATCTTCCTCAAATGACCTCTAAATCATTATATTGTGTCTTTGGGTCCTCTGTAACACAGACTGATGCCCACTGACTCAGACCATGGTGCCCATGTGCTCTGACTCAGCAATTTTGGACTTATTTCAGATGACACATCATGTGAGAGCCAGCCTTGGCAGCATAGTGTAACCTCAGGAGTATCCGCTGTCATGCTAATTGTTGTGCTGATGTTTTGAGGTTTGGGTGCACCACTGGATGCAGTACCCTTCTGCCCCTATGGGACCTTGAGAAAATAATACATTATAATCCGAGTATTGATGAAGTGCTGGTGCCGCATTGGTGCATGCCAGTCCCTCGCCATTTGTCAAGACAACTGTGATGACAGTATAGAAAGAAGGTGCTTTGGGGTTGAAGAAATACCACTGCAGGTATGTTACAGAAGTGTTATATAATTTTGACAGGCACTGAGAGAAAAAAGAGTGGAGGATTCAGGGAGTGCATGTCCAGTTCAGTACTGCTTTAGATTAGTGGAACTGCTGCTTAAATGTGGCTGAGCACAAATGAACTGCAAGTGTAGAGAGATTTAAAAAGCAAAGTGGATGAATGCTTCTTTAGGGGATCTCAGTATCATAAGACCAGAAAATACAGAGGCTTCAGATACTCTCATATTTTTTCACAGGACTGAGATCCATATTGACCATATTTCTCTGACAGATGTACCAAAGAATGTAGCATATGTACTAAGCCTTTCCAGGTGCAAATAATGTGTGTTCAGGCCAAAAATGCATGTATTTATGTACAAAACTTGCACACATGACTATATGTGCAGGTTAAACACCACACACTGTACCTCAGACATACAAGAGGATAAATGATATTATCAGCATAACAATTTGAGTGAAAAGTACAATCTTTGAATGCTTACATGAATTTCACAATTTCTTAGTATTTGGAACATCCCTGTTTTGCTTTAATGACAGGAAATACTCAAGCTAGTATGGACTTTGTGCCAAAAAGTGTAAAAGCTTCTGATAGAAGTAGATTAAATCTACCTGAGAGTCGTTTGAACATGTGTTTCAATGAAAGAATTAAGACTTAAATATAAGCTGATCTTTTGTACAAAAGTCTTCACATTGTCAATTTAAAAAAAAGTTTGGTTTGAGTACTGACAGAGATACAGTGCAGAATTCCGAATGTCTGTGTTAATTTTGATTGCTTCTCTTTATTTTAAACTTTCCAAGATTCTAAAACTTTCTGCAGGTTCAAATGGAATAAAAATAACTGACTTTAAGTGTCGTCTAACACTTTTGTACTTCACTGTATGTGTTTGAGAAAAGAACGTGGAAGGTTTACCTAAAAATAGGTGGAGATATTGGAAGTGTGTCTGATTACATGCTTTGTTTAAGTTTTGAGTAAAAACCAGGCGTGAATTGGCAGTAGTGTCTCTAAGGAATATGGTTAAGAGACTTCTTTTTAACAATGGAAGCAATAACAGTGGCTAGATGAGGGCACAAGCTTGAAGAATTCCTGAAAAAACACTTTTGCAACTCTCACGACTCATTCAGAGGTCACCTGGTGACTCCAATAGCATCAATATTATTGTTACACAAACCCTGTTTTTTGAACTGAAGTAGTATTACATCTTTGCAGAGTGTTTAAATTGGACTACCTCTTTGTCACTGAACATGAATTTTCACTTATTTCCTGGCTTGTTAACTGCTCCAGCATTTGCTGCACCCTTTATACTGTTCACTTTACCAGCAAAGCCCAATTAGTCAGGTGTTCCTGTAAGCAGTTAGCAGTTAAAAACTTTAAAGATATTTTTTTAGAACTGTGGTCTCATAAACAAAGTCCTGGCATTACCCTGTGACAAAAGCCACTGAACAGGAACTTGAGACGCTTGACCACCTGGCTCCACCATCTCTCACTTACAAGTAAAGCTCCACACTTTTCTTAAGGGGCTCTGGCGACAACATATATTTGAATTAGAATGAAAAAAGGAGGATAAATCAATTCTGAACAAATTTTTCATAGATCATTGTGCAGCAGCCTGAGGTTTTCCATTCTGAGAATGGAGCAAAATTAAGAGAATGGTCTGGAATAGGAGCCCATTAAAGCAGATATATGTAATCATTCCACTTGGTCAGCTACCACCTGCCTCGTTGGCAGAAGACTAAAACACAGACAGGATTGTGCTGCCTGCCAGGGAGCTGGCTTCATCCACCTTGCTGTCTTTTAAGTAAGACGTCTGAATTAATGTGATGAGATCTGTTCCATGTTCATGCGGTCATAAGATCAAACAAATGGTACGATAGGTAAATAAATAAAACAGCTTAGTTATATTGGGGGGAAAACACTGCATTGTGGAGAATGGCCAATATCAGAAATGACGTTCATTATGCCTCGTCTGTTACCATAAAATCGAGCTGTAAACAATTACATTTCATTTTACAGGTGACAAAGAGGAGGAATACTAAGCAAGGAACAGCAGTGAAGCTTCTCATTAAATTTTTCATCAAGTCTTATCTCCATTAGGCAATGGGGGAGAAAAATACAGGGGACAGCAACAAAGAATGTTACTCGAGATGCTATTGTGTCAGCAAAGACAGTGGTCTATTGTTTGGAATGTATGGTCAAATCATAAATCACACATTACACTTGGGCTGCTGAGAAAATGATAAAACAGGATTATCCACATGAAATACGGGGTTAGGCTCATCAGAGGAGGAATCAAAAAGCTGGCAGCCATCCAGGGCATGAGTGATTAATTAAATATCTACGTCCAAGTGGCATTTGGGAGCTGCTGCATTGGTCTATAAATGTATGCCTGAGATTTTCTTGTTCCCTTCAAAAGGAGCAAATGAGTAGTTTCTCCTCATCAACATTTTGACCATTTCAAAGGGGTCAGGATCTCAAAAAGAGGATGCAGGAAAAAGCAAACATTTTTCCCCATGAGAGAGCTATCTCAGCCATCATGCGACACCCAGGGAAGAGGAGGACGAAGTGTCGGGGAGGAAAAAATCCCCAGAGTTAGTGCTCAGCCAGGCCAGGTTTAAGGAATGTGATGTACACGACCTCCGGGCAGCTGAAAGAACACTCTGTTTAACACCCCCCCCCCCCCCCCCCCCACCCCCCCACCTCTCCACCACCACCTTGCTGTCCGCTCTATTACCCACAGTGGCCAGCCTGCGGCTTGTAGTCGACGCGCTGCTTCATCACGTTTGCAGACATCGGTGGCGCGAGCCCTGCGGAATACTAATAAGGTTGTGCTCTGCACCTCATTAGGACCTCCAGATTGGAGTCTAGCAGCCCATCTATATTGGCTGTTGGCTTGCTGAGGCACATCTGAAGACCTGGGGATACTCAATGATGGACTTTGCCTGCTCCTGTTATGATTAACATTTCTGCTGTAAGGATTAAGCCTGGGTCTGCAAGCAGCCTTGCCAGTCCTTGCTTTACTACATATACATAATGTAGCTTATGTAACATACATTTTTTATTGCCTAATCTTACTTGCCACCATTGAACCATCACTTCTTTATTGGCCAGAGTATTGAATACATGAGCAGTTCCTTAAGGCATGTTTGTCAGAGACTTTTTGTGAATTTAACAACAAAAAAAAAATGCTAATTGGCAATTATTAATAAAGCTTATGAAACTCTTAAGTCATGTATTATTCATTAACTTTAAGCAAGCTGTTAGCAGTTCATTTTGATTATGCCCTTGAAGTACAGCAAGGTCTCCTGAGTGGCATAATTGCTGTTAGAAGACCGGATTCTAGCCCACCTAAGTATGGATGCTCCCTTAACCAAGTCCTCCTGGCTGGTCTCCAAGGTTTTTAGTTGTTTCTAATTGCAGTTTTTCTCTGGGTCTAGGATGAAGCATATTATCTTTTAGAAAGAACACATCCTACTGACTTTACAGTAGTTATCTGGCCATCACTACATAAAAATGCAATGTAGGCATGCATGGACCTTTCTAAGGCCTTTTTAAGGAATGACTGTGGCACTACCATGGGTGACACCCGAAGGAAAGCCTCCTGCCACGTTTCATATCAGTTTGAGCATCTTTAAGGCCTGGCTGTGTGGCTGGCACTTTACACAATGCTGGGCTCTGGAATGCTGATTAAGCTGTACACACATACACATCATGAAGCACTTGGGTTGCCATGACATACTCTCAAGTGCTGCTTCTCAGGCAAGGACTAACAGGAGCAAGCAAAAAGAAAAGCGCGCGAGAGAGAAATACAAAGAAAAAAGCAGAGAAACACATGACGAGTGGGGGAGGTGAAGAGCCAGCTTTGCAGGGCTTTTTCATGTGAAACCCAGCGGCCAGCTAATGACAAGATTCTTACCCAGAGTGCAATCTCATTATTAGTCACATTTGCGCCTCTGGAGACCAGAACTAAAACATAAGACCTCTACCTCATCATCATAACATTATAAGTAATGCTTTATATAGTACTAGTGCTATCTGTATTGATTCCATTAGTAATCACATAATCTACTAATTATTTTGATGATTAATTGCATCAAACAACAAAAATGAACCAAACATAACAAATCTGAATATTTCAGTGCTAAACAATAAATCTAGAGAGAATTATATAAATGACAAACAGCATGGTCTGTCACGTAAGCCTTGGTAGACAAATTCTAATATATTCAAAACACATGAGCAGTACGGTAATGGTATGGTTATAACTGTAACAGTGTCACATATGCAAGCATCTATAAACACATTCACTACATGTTATAATGCATTCATAAGGCATCATAAACATGAATTTATTGTTATTATTATTATTATGAATTGTTAACATACAGTTAACAAATATGTACTGTTCATAGTTAAGTACTGTTCATAAGTTGTATTTGTCTGCTCTAAGTAAAGTGAAGCATATTGTACTAAGGCCTCCTCCAGTGTTAAGAGTGAGGCTTCAAATTGAAGTATTTACTGAGGAATTTACTGAAACACTAAAACATACACAATAAAGCACATTACAGGCTTCAAATGTCAGATTTTAAACTCACCCAATGGTGCCATCACCCAATGTGGGAAAGTCAATGTACACCACTGTTAATGTACACCACTGTTAGCTTCGCACTAACTTAACACTACATATCCAATATTATACTGTTTGGTGCATCTAAAATATTCAGGACTGAAAGCCCTGAAGATGCAGCCCTAACAGCATCAGGGCAAATTATTATATTAACAGTTCATAATACATTATATTAACAGTTCATAATATATAATAAACATGGCTATGAAGTGTAATTCAATGTAATTTATTTTTATAAATATTTATAACCATGTTTATAATATCTTACAAATGCATTATAATATGTTATAAATGTGTTTATAGATGCTTACAAATGTAACATTCGTAGATAGTGTTACCACTTTTTCTATTTGAATACTGATATGGCAGGTGTAGGACCTGAATAAAACTGGTAATTTGATCAAAACAGGTAACAATTAAGCATGTGACAATGTGTTACAGTAAACAATGTGATACCAGTGAACAATTTTATATTTGTTAAGCTAAGATGTGAACATATATTTAAAATCTTTTGCTGGGACTTAAAAGTGTAGTTGCAGAATACAATAAATGGGCATGTCCATTTCTGTTCCTCACTATAAGAGAGACCAGTGTGACTCTAATTGCTGAGTCATCGAGAATGTAAATTTTAATCGATGATCAATTTAGTCAAGCAATCGTGACAGCCCTATATAGCACTAATGACTGCCTTGCTCCCAGCATATACTTTTATAATTCCATTTATTGCTCGACCTTTCCGTATCATTTGTGTTTGTTTACAAGAACCAGCTGGTTCGATACAAACACAGTTTGTCCTAGGTTACCTTTGTCTACGCTGCCTTGTTATAAATTATTCACATTTCTTCGCTCATTTCTCTGCTATAACGATCTTACATAGCGTCTGACATTTCAAAGATGCATTTTGATCTGCGAGATGAAAAATAAAAGGCTTAAGGACGCAATTCTGATACTATCCAGACAGAGAGAGCGGGAGACGAAGCTTAAAATAACTCATCTGGAGTGTGGGCCGTCTGGACTGGTGACAGGGTCAGCTTTAGCAGAGCCACAGGTCAACGGGAGTCTGTAGGAACTTTTTATTTGCACTGTAGATTTCTTATGACTTTCAGTTGGCATGTAAAGCTATTGAATCCTAACTCCACTTAAAAAAAACAAAAAAAAAACAAGCAACCAAAAAAAAAACTGCTGGCTTTTGCAATGATTTAAGACATTCAACTACAAATTAGAAACTTTTTTGATGTCGAACCACAATTGCTTCCTTTCAACCCAACTTGGCTAGCGCTCCTCCATCAATAGCAATTGGCAAGTGTATGGATTGCTTTTTTTGTAGCAGCCTGCAGAAGGTTGCTCATTGCAGAGGGAAATGATGTTTCCACAGTGCAGCTGGCAGGATGAACTCCACTTTGCACTTGATGCTCCAGCTGTAGGAAAAAAAAGTGTTGACAAAGGCAGACACCTTGCCAAAGTTAGCTCGAGCTCAATAAGCAATAATCTCTTAACTCCAGCCGGCTTAAACATCCTGCCGGCCTGCGCCAATATCCTGCCGCTTTCGGATTTTATCTTCCCTATTCCATTCCCCCCCCAGAGGGGCCCATCAGCCTCGCCTTCTCCAACTTCATCTCACTCCTAGTTTGGGTCCAGCTAATCTGTAATTAATTAGGTGCCTCTGCGGCGGTTGCAGTAATTACAGGTCAGTCCACTGATCCCTGCACACTTTCAAAACTGAATCCATCACTGTCCAGGCCTACACGTGCCGGGCCGCTCAGCGATTTCCCTGCCATGCGCTTCAGTTAACTTAAAACTTTTCTTTTGCTCCGAGCACAACTTTTTAATACCATCCCTAGTGCGCTCGTTTGTCGAAGGCGGTCTTGCAGTGGGACGGAAGAGAATGAAGGGGAAAAAAACAGAAGTGCTCTCCCAATTGTAGAGTTTGTTTTGATGTACTTTCATAATTTTGACAGTGGATCAGCAGTCAGGACCCTCATTGTTTCTGAGAAGAGGTTTGACAGTTTGCGAATTTTAGGAGAAGGGCATTGGCAATACACTTGGCTTTATTCCTTTTAACTCTTTAAAATCTGCCCTAAGAATAGTACAGACACATTCATGCCAACATTGTCACAGTAAAATGCATAAGGGTCCCACTTTCTATTACGTGTCTCTAATAACTGTCTAGGTACACATGAAAATATATGCAACACTATATTTACTGATATTTAGTCAGTGTTATGGATTACAGAAGTACATCTTATGTAATTACACATGTGCATCTTTTGATACACTACAAATCAGAAGTCTTTTCCAGCAGTTAAAGGAAGTATGTTTTACATAACATTACTTTTATGTTTTACATAATTACTGTGCAATAACTGTGTTGTAACAGGGTGACCTAAGCACATCACATTGATTAATACCATTCTGTAATTACATACAGAACTTTCCTGTAGTGTAGTGTTGAAGTTTCACTCTAAAATAAGTGGACAGTTCCTGTGTAGTTGGTATGTAGGTACTGTATAATAATGGGGTGTACTGTATAATATGTATAATAATGGGGTGGTAATTTGGTATACTGTATAATATGTATAATAATGGGGTGGTATTTTAAGATGAGGGGGTGTCTGCTGTTCTGTCACATGACAGAATGGTTTCAAGTTGAAACTGGTCAAAATGTAACATAAATGCTAGCTAAATGTTAGGAAAGCTGGCAGATCCAGTGTAAGTTATTTCTTAATGTAAGTTATTACATACTTCCTTTTACTGCTGGAAAAAAATGCTGTTCCAGTCTGATTACAAATGTAATTAAATTGATATTATTACCCTTGTGTAATTATATGACAGAGAATAGGATGTTACAACTATTAAGATACACTTGTGTAATTACCTGAGTCAAAACAGAAGTTGATACACATGTACAATTACATAGGCTGTACTTATGTAATCCACTTGTAACATTGACATTAGTAATTACATTGCTGTTGAATATGTTGTCCACATGTAATTACAGAGTTATTAGAAACACTTAATATAAAGTGGGACCTGTAAAAGCATGTGAACCAGGAGCTCTCTGTGTGCTACAATGTTTTCTAAAAGAAGCTCAATGCTGCCTTTGTTGTTGTATGCTGTGTAATAATTTCATCAGAGTAACAATGAAAGACAACTGAAGTGTGAAGCACTCAAATTTTGTAATAAAAGTAACAACAGCAAGCATCACATTGCTAAAGTAGAAGACTTCATTTTTGCTTAAGGAGATTACACATGAATGGCAACACTCACCAAAAACGGTGCGCGCTGGCACAGATTCACGGTTCAGCCAAAACGACACCTGGGAGAGGATTACTGTCATGATGCAGGGCAAATATGTCTGGATCACAAAATAGCCAATTTTCCTTTTTAGATGGAAATATGTTGTCATTACTACATATTCTCCTGTAAGAGGAAAAAGAGGAGAAAAGGGGGAAAGAGAGACAAATGAGAGAGAGAGAGAGAGAGAGAGAGAGAGAGAGAGAGAGAAAGAGAGAGGAAATGCATTATTAAAGAGGCTCATGTCTTGTCCAGACAAGGCAGGCACAACGCTGAAATATTCAGAACTTTATTTATGAAAGTTAATATGGAGAGAATGGAGAATAATACACAGCAGGGTCCACAGGGAAGTGGTGCAGATGAGTTGGGAGTTTAACCGATTGCTTGTATTTCATGGAGCTGACTTGTTATGGGCTGAGATTGTTTTAGTGGCGCTGCTGGAACACATTAGATGCTCTGACACTGGCAGCAAGGACTTACTGACAGACAATAGCTGTGGGGCCCCTCCCTCCCCAGTTCTTTCTAAGCCTCAGGTGGAACGTGCTGGATAGGGGCAATCTCATTAAATCGTAATGCGCCGTTTGATAGGTGAATTTGAAATCAGCTGAGTGATGCAGTGCTGCGGAGCACAGAGCGTGATCTATGGTTTTCATTTAGTTATGCTATGGGTAAATCCAAACAGGTAGAGAGCACACTGCAAGGAAATCAGTCACTTACTCATTAAACATCACTCAACAAAGACTACTTCACCCATACAAATATTTATAAAAAAATAAACACGTGAGCAAGATAGATGATGTGCCTTGCTCTCAATAAACTCAGTTTCAGAAATGCCTCCACTACTCTCTTTAATAACTATATCCGGCACTTTTAGGTTTGAACATGACCAGAGGTGGCAATTCAGAGCTCTATCACTGAGAGAACATGTTCTTGCATCTTTTGCCACTGGAAGGCAAACTGGCAAAAAAAAAAAGGAGAACACAAAGATGCTCCTGGTTCTTAACAACAAACCGAAGAGGAGCATTTATCTCTTTCAGTTAAGCTGAGAAAGACTGTAAAGAACCAGGAGTGACTGCTTTGTGCAGAGGCGAGTCGATTCACAACGCCACCATCGCGCCACAGTCAATTTACACCAGGGGCTGTTTGAATAAGCCCCAGAAACCAGTCTCTCTTGCAAAATGCCACCCATTCAGAATGCACCTTTTTCATGTTGCTCTTGCTAAGGCTGCCCGTACTAGAAAAAAATCAGCCAGTGAAACAAAACAAGAAAAGGCCATAGCTTAAAATCATATTTACACATTTTCTGAGCTTTTACCAGCTTTCTGATTATTGCCCATATAGTGCCACAAACACAGAGACCCCTGGTAAACATGAGCTGAACAGGTTAATAAAAAATGTCCAGTAAAACTTTCTATGAAAACCATGTCTATGAGCATCTATAAATGCATTCATGTGTTCATAAGAAATTATAAACATAGCAGACTGCAAAGTCTGCAAAGACTTGTGTACTCTTACTAACAGAATATATCAGCCACTATGAGTATAGATTGTTGGGTAACACTTTCTATTATTAAACTCTATTATTTCAAGTTTGTAAGACAGGCTTTACTTTGTTTGTTGCAGTGTTTCAGATAATCCATCAGTAAATACTTCAACTTCAAGGCTCACTCATAATACTGGAGGCTTTTGAATAAAATATGCCATACTTTACTTAGAGCTGACAAGTACAACTTACAAGCTATAATAGGGTTAAAATATCATATGTCTATTAATAACAATATATACCCATAATAATTCTGTTTGCATTTATGACTAGGCAGGTTTGTTAGTCATAATGCATTACAAGTTGGGAGGTACTTTGGAACAACATAATGTCAAAAAAGCTATTTAGAATGCATAATGTATAATAAACATGGCTATAAAGTGTAATGCATTTTCTAAATATTTATAGCCATGTTTATGATGCCTAATGAATGCATTATAACCTGTTGTGACTGTGTTCAGGTTCCTATACACATAGTATTCATAGAAAGTGTTACCAAACACTCTTTACTGCTGATCCTTTTGAACTTTCATTCGAAGTCTTAACATAAATCTAACCTTTATTTTACATACAATGATTGAAAGAAAAAAAAACAATGTTGTTATGAAATAAATATTTCAGTTCATCTTACAGGTTTCTCTGTGGGGTTTAGGTCAGGGGACTGGGATGGCCATGGCAAAACCTTAATTCTGTGGTCAGTGAACTATTTCTGTGTTGACTTTGAGATATGCTTTGGATCACTGTTCTGCTGGAAGATCCAACAACAGGCCAGTTCAAGCTCCTGGCTGAGTCAATCAGTTTTGATTTAACATCTGCTTGTACTTGGAGTCCATGATACTATGTGTCTGAACAACTTGTCCACAGCCTTTGGAAGAAAAACAGCCTCACAACATCAGATCCACCATGATACATAGTGGGGTTAAAGTCTTTGAGTCTACACCAAACCCGTCTCTATGTTTGTTGCCAAAAAGCTCTGTTTTGCTCTTATCTGACCAAGGAACACAGTCCTGCTTAAAGTTGAGGTAATGTCTGGTAAACCATAGACATAGGCTATTTTCTTGTATCTATTTTCGGATTTGTGCACATCAACAACCTTTTGTCGCACATCATTGCTGTTTTCTATTGTCTTTCTCATAGTGATGGATGGGTGAGAGAATTTGGCAATTGTGTCATCTCACATTGATACCCTGATGAAACAGTAAATCATGATGATGATGATGATGAAGCCTTTATTGTTACATAGATACCAAAGTAACCAGCGAAATTTTGATCAACCCAGATCAACCCAAAGTTGTCATGGCTGACTACTGTAGTGTTCCTTATCGCCCAGACAATCTTTAATACATAAAATATGAATGGGAATAAACTTCAGTTTGATTTCACTAATAGGGATTTCTAGGGGTGCCCAGAATTATGGCAATATGGAAAAATATATTATTATATTATGTTAATATTATAATGATAAAATGTATGTTTTTCTTTCAACCATCGTACTTCAAATAAAGATTATATTTTGTTTATATTATGAATAGAGGATAAAACAATTAGGCAACAATGTTTTTTCAAGTCTGTTTTGCTCGTATTTACCAGGGGGACCAGTATTTGTCAAGGGCATTGTATTGTCCATCTTTATAGTGTTTTACATAGAGTACAAAACGAGAAAAAAGTTTATATGAGATTACATAACTCCGGGCATGTTATCAAATTGATATATGAACAATGGTAACTGGTGCATAGCCTCCATTATATCTTACCTACATTACCCTAGTGTAAAATTAAAGAAGCTTCAGACATCAAATCGGTCTTGACTGACTGACTACATTTGGGGTAAAGGAGAAAAGTATCGCTTATCTATTATACTTCCAAAAGCAAGATAATAACAACTGTATCTTCTCTCTATCATGATGACACCCAATTCCTTTGTACAGCAATAAACAACTTTATTCCCATCATTATCTTCTGTCCAGGGCAGAACGGACAGAACAGAAATAATACTAGAAGCAGCCTGTAAGAAAAAGGCTTGGAGGCCTCCACCGCAATCAGAATTTAACATCAAATGATTAACTGATCAACTGTACTGGCAACAAAAATGGACTGCAATTTGTTGCCACTTCAAATGAACCCTAGGCCTGGTTTCAATCTGTAGGGTGATAGACTCCCCCATCTTCTGTCCATATCCAAGGGTTCTTATCTGTACAGAAGTGGAAAGCATTTCCATATAAGAGAGCCAGAAAGTTGGGAGAGTTTTTGCCTTGTGCTTTAAAAATTCATGTGCGGCTCAATCTCAAGTCAAAGTGTGTACTCTTAGATAAAACGGCAGAGGGTAGCTGCCGCTGTTAGAAGTTTGAGAGGATATTTTGCACACTGTCCTTCTCATAACCCTTAAAAGGGCGTTTTCCCAACTGTTTACATACCTCAGGATGTTGTAACACTTCAACACTTTTTGCATTTTACTACTATTACTGACTGCAGTCCATTTGCTGTGGCAGAATTGGTCAGTCATTCTCTACTAATATCAAAATGACAAATGTTTGAAATGCAAATAATGGGAGTTAAATCAAACTTAACTTTTCAAAGCAATTACTACGGATTTTGTGTCATGCTGATATAAATGTATTACTCATTTTTCCAGTTTTATTCTTTTATTATTTTTAGTTGCTGATTTTGCTGATACTTTTTAAAATTCATTATATGGTATTATGACTGTGTTCAAATATTTTTATACACACATGGTATTCATAGAATGTGTTACCAAACTTCATTGCTGATCCTGTTCAACTTTCATTCGAAATCTTAACAAAAACTAACCTTTATTTTATGCACAATGATTGAAAGAAAAAATTTAAAACTTATTACGAATTAAATATTTTTCTCAAATCTTCCTATAGTCCTAAATCCTATAATGCCTGGCAAAACTGACAAGCATGTGACAAGGGATCTGAGACTATTCCTCTAGAAAAAAATCTCTCCAGATCCTTCAGATGCCAAGGTCCATGTTTGTGGACTCTTCTCTTCAGCTCATCTCACAGGTTGATACCAGTCACCCTCGACCAGTCTCAAAATGTCCAAAATAGGTTGCAAATACAAATAATGGGAGTTAAATCAAACTTCACTTTTCAGAATAATTCCTACTGATTTTGTATCATGCTGGTATAAATGCATTACTCATTTTGCCAGTTTTTCCTTTAAATATTTTACATTTGCTGATTTTGCTAATCCTTTTTTGGCTTCTACAATCTCACTTTTGCTTCTGAAATTTTCCTTTTGCTTCTGACTTTTGGCGCTTTTTAACAGGGGACGGGTATTAGAAGAGGGCACCTGCACTCACTACTGGCCAACTGATTTGAGATGACAGGTCTTCTGAACACGTTGTCACTCACTGTGAGCTCCTCCCAGCATGGTGGAACACGTCATAATGAGTGCTGCTCTGAGTGCAGTGTTTCACTGGCATGTTCAACATTATGTGCAATGTTTATATTTCTTTTAAATTATTAATGCTGTACAAGTTTATGGGTCCGACGTCGACCTGGGTAAAATAATGTACCTTAATATGGCCACTGAAGAACAATCTTAGCTGGTCATGAAGGAATGGAGCTGATCATATCTATTGAGTCGGCAGACACAAGCGTTAACTAGCCTAGCAGTGTATTATAGGGCTAACTAGGCCAGTCATGTTGAAAATGGGACTAAATTGGGACACTAAAGGACTAAATTAAATATCTAAACAAAAGACTGACAGAACAGCCTTCATAACACCCAGAACTTACGGCCAACCATAAGAAATTGACTTGATTCCTTTTGTAGCAATTAAACATCACTGTCTATCAATCTATTTCATGGCAGCTGTAACTTGTAGCTGGCAGTAATCAGAGGCGTTTTTAATTTATTCCTGTGTTTACATTTGGTCAGTGCGGCATTATTTCCCTTGTCCCTACAATACTGATGATTTAATAATTTCCTGACCCAACACACCTGATTAAGCTCATAAAGGGCTCGATAATCAGTTGATGAGCTGGATCAGGCATTTTAATTTTAAGAAATAGTAGAAATAAAACCGCGCTGAGCTGTAGGTCTCCAAAAGCAGGGCTAATAAACACTGATTTAAACACTGATTTTAGAAGTGTTCAGAAGACCTGTCACTCCAAATTCAGTGACCAATAGAAAGTGCAGGTAAACGCCCTCTTCTAAGACCTGCCCCCTGTTAAATTCTCAGACAAAAAGAAAGAATTCAGAAGCAAAAAAATATATCAGAAGAATCAACACACAGGAAAAAAATGACAGCAAAAACAGGCAAGATGAGTAATAAATGAATATCAGAATGAAAGAAAATAAGTTATAATCTTTTAGAAAAGTTAAGTTTGATTTAATTCTCATTATTTGTTACTTAATATTTTGTTGTGGATTTTATTATTTTATTCGAAACGTCTGGCACAAAATCCACCACTGAAGAGATTTTTTTTGAGCAATGATCCTGAAATAGCTGTTTTCATGGCACTAGCAGGAGTACAGCCTGCACAGCAGCGTTTCCTGGATTTGTAAACACATCACTATCACTGCTGTTCCCTTTCTACTGATGTAACTGTATATGTACAAATTACCAACAGTGTAAATGTAAAGTCTATTTGTATAATAGGCTTAACTGATAAATTGGTCAATGAGGGTGGGTACAAGGTACATTTGGCTAATAAACTGGCAACTGAGCAAATTTAAAGCAAGCTGGTCTGTGAACTGCCAACACTGTAAATATACAATGCTGTGCAATAGACCACCCTTCAATTATTTTACTTTCCAGTCAAAACACTGTTAACGTATTAAAATAATACAATGCTACAAATAATACGGGGCCACCATGAGGAGAGGTTAAGCAAACAAATGGGCATACATTAAATCACTACTTACCATATGAATGTTGCATTTATTCTAATATTAATATTTTTTCAGTGAAAATAAATGCTTAGTGCCCAGATAAATAGCTTTTTAAATCTAATCAGGTGCACAGTACACTTTCGCAGAGTACTGTATTTTAAACATAAAATTACACAAATACAATATCAGTGTAGAGTGTCCACTAATTTATAGGGTATCTACAATATTAATTTATAGGGTATCTATAATATTAATTTATAGGGTGTCCACATTTTGCTTTTATTACAGCTTCCATTCTTTTCAGAAGACTAGATTTCACTTTTCCAAAGAAATCTGAAGAAGCATTTTTCCACACTTCCAAAGTTTAGTCTTAAACGTTAGTTGCTTTTTCTGCCTCTCACCATCCACGTAATCCCAAACACATTTAATGATACTGAGGTCTGGATATTGGGGTGACTAGTCTATTATGCTGAGAACATCAGCAGAGTCGTCTTCTTGCAGTGAAAAGACAGACAAACAGAAACTAGAACTGAATGTTTTACATACAAACCTCTCAAGGCATTAGTTTCATATACGCATCCCGTATACCTGTACTTACATTTCTGAACATCCATTTCTGCTAGAAAAAAAGCCTGTGAGACCCTGCTGCTGCTATATGATGCAATTCACCAACGTGTACTGCAGGCAAACATAGTGGACACAGAGGCCCAGCTAGCAGGTTGATGTGCCAAAGGCTAAATGCTAGACTAAAGGCTTTTACAACCCAAAGAGACTGGCAGTTCCTTCCACAGTGCCTTTCTAATGTTCGCTCCCTCAATAACAACCTGGACTAATATTAACTTAGACTGCAACTGATAACACAGCGGGAGATGAAGACTTACTGAAAGAAGCCAGACTCAGCCACTGAAGTAGATTGCTACTTTTAGCATGTTTTACAGTGTTTGTATGTTGAATTATCTGGTGTATCTGTTACATACTGGTGAAACTTAAGTAGCTTAAGAGGAATTACAAACAGCATATTTCCCACTACTATGGCATTTCCACAAAATAGAGTAATTGCAGATATTTTGCCATGAGAATTTTTGCTGCTACTTGCCAAACTTCACCACCAATGTGTTAAGTTCCATCTTTTGGTGTGCATGCATACATCAGACATTTTGTGGTATTGATCATAGATCTAGTTATTCCCTTTCTTGATAAGTTCCAGTGTTGACACTGATACCGTATCAATACAGCTCTAAAAACACCTGTGGATTTTTTCAGATCTCAAGCCAAAGTGCAGCTTGATCTCCTCTCTCTCAAAGATGAAAGCTTCAAGTACTGTTTCTCTGGTGACGGTTCTGGTGGTCTACCAGGTCTCGTTTATAACTTATAATAATTTTTTGAACTCCAGTTTTGGAAACTCCTATTTTCTCACTTACGATGCTTTGACTTTCCCCTTCCTTATGCATGCGGATTATCTTATATCTAATTTTCACAGAAAGATCTCCTGAAAAATGAACAACTTGTACTTGGTGGTTTGACTGAAATTTATACGAAGGGAGGTAAATCTCTGACTTTGTACAAATCCACACAATACTTTAGATATAAAAAAAAAATAAATACATAATATCTTTTGATATTTTATTTTTCCACACATTTAAAAAATTAGACAGGGTAGAGAGGTGAAAAATCACATCACAACTAACGGGCTTGAGAAATATATTTAAGGTAGGCTTAAGCTAAGTTCCAGAAATGTATGGTTGCTTCTGATGAACAGTTGTCTAAAGTGCTGTTCTATAAAGTCTATTCTTTAAGATCAGGTAGGGAAAATGTTTTTGTGGGCATTAATCGTTTTGTTCTTATTTCTTTCTTTTTTAATTTTTAACACGTCCACCCTGTTGAGCAGGAGGCTAAGAGGTGGTCACACTATGCTATGACCTACCAACGAACACACTGTTCCTCCACAAAAGTGCCTGCACACACACATGTAATCAACAAGCTCTTCTCTCAGCACCAGGGCCGCAGTGGCCCCAATAACTGCAGCAGAAAGCAATCGATGAACCTGCCGCTTGCAAAGCAGGCCAGATAAATTACTTTACAAACGGACACAAATGGAATTTGTAAGCGCACACCAGCCTGCAAGAACAGAAAGAAATAAGAAAGGGGAGGGGAGGGAAAATTAATTCATCTAGGTTGTCTGGCTGCTTATGAAGCAAAAAGTGAGCTTTCGTAAAAAGAAAATTCTAATGGGGCTGCAGAAGACCGAGAGGGTGCGTAGGATCGATACAGGTTAATAGATATGTTTAAAGGTCAAGATCTGTGTTAAAGTAAGGTAAATCAACCTTCAACTGGTGACAAATGACTGTAAGATTTAGGTTTTTACACCTAATTTGAGGGTTTTATATATAATTTACAGGAAGGTGCTCCTGGGTAAAGAATACTTCTACTGTACACTGAAAAGTAGACAGCCTTTGTACACTCTTAGAAATAAAGGTACAAAACTGTCATTGGGGTGGTACCCCTCTTGTCACTGGGGTAGTAACCTCAAGACTACATCTCAGTACTATTAGTCAGGGAATATAATTGCACTATAATCCATTGAAATTATATTTTCAGTTGTACTGTAAGTTGTACTGACTCCACACACCCTGTCTCATCTCTAGCTTTTTATTTTATTGTTCTGTTTAAAACATTAGGTTATAAAAAATGTATGAAAAAAGGTAAAATATGTAATTTTCCACTGGGAAATACCTATCCGAGGTACACAATTAGACCTTAAAACCACTGTTGTGTCTTTGAAGGTATATTTACATTGTTTGTACCCTGATGAATGAAGAATGTACTTCGCACAGTGCCTTTATTTCAACAGTGTAGCTGTAAAGGAGCTCTTACTGAGAAAAGAAGACAATTTGCACTAAAACACTGAAACTGAAGATTTGACATTTTAACTAAGGTTTCATGGATAATGGATGAACTTTGTACATTAAATCTAAAATTTGTAACTGGCATTACTTGAACTGTAAGAAATAGAAAACCAGCTTCTAAGACTGAACTTTGTAGATTTACAAGAACAAAAAATATCCCTGCAGATTTTTTTGAAAAGCTGAAAAATCTACTTAATTCTTAATTTTCTGCTTTTTTCTTGAACAATTTTGCACTTACATTTCACTTAGTATGAAATTAATAAAGGGTGTCTGACTTTTGCACAGTACAAAATTTCGAAAGAATAAACCTGATAAGTCTTTAAAACATTTTATATAAGCATTTATATAAGAAAACAAAAACAGTGAATGACAGTGAATATTTGTATGTAACTGACACTGAAATGTGAAATGGATAAATGTATAGTACTTCGCTTGTATTATATTTACGCAGGACTGACCTTTCGTTGTTTTTTGTTTTTGCTGTTGCTATTGCTACCTTTAAATGTCTGCACTACTTCTTGTTATTTCTGTCCATACGTGCGTATATGACAACAAAGATATGGCTAAAAAAAAAAACTGCTGAACCATGAAAAATGCCCCAGCCACTCACTGGCTGCCATTTATTTTATGCTGCCAAAAAGAGCTGCATCAGTCTAAGGGAACACATCTGGACCGTGACTGCAGAGCCCTGGACACAAACTGCTCTTTTAAACATATCTAAGAGCACCTTAAACTACTCCATCCCAGATTAGTGCAAGTCTGCTGCAACAGAATACCTGTGCTGGACTTGATGGTTTCCTTGCCTATGACGTGACCCAGTAAGTCATACTGGTTGAGGCGAGAGCCGTCTGGAGCCACAGACACTGACTTTTCATCGTCCGCTGTCCAGATGTAGACCACCTCGTTATTCGTGTAGGCATCTGAGAGAGACAGAGCACAGCGAAAATTCCTTTAACTGATATACAGAAGATTCTAATAGAAATAATGAATTCTGGTAATAGGTTTATAAGAAGTTGTGCTGATAAAGAAAGAAATCAAAGATTTTGTCTTCACCAACTAATCTGACAAAGCTGAACTATGGGAAACAATTAAACAAGCTATGGAACGAGCAAATATGACTAAGGTATAAAAATCCAAGCATCTGCGTTTAAAATGGAATGGAAAAAAGGAACTTTCATGCCTCCATGTTTTGATTTTTTCATCCTACAGTTTTTTTTGTTGTTTACACAGCAAGTTATTAAGCCAGTAGATTGCTTGGGTTTCACCTGTTTGTGCAGCTTGCAGTGACACCTCATTTGCACAGCCTTTATATTATGTTGTTCTGCTTGTATCTGAGAACATGTTTTATTATCCAAAAATACATTTTTCAGCACAGACATACGTCTGACAATTGAGAAGAAGTTTTAAGGAAAAACTGTGGACATGTTAACATAATGTCAATCAAAATGGAAAGCTTGTGACCTCTGCAGGACAAACTGGTAGGTTTTTGAAAAGGCCATTGACACTAGAACTAACACATTATATATTATATTATAATTAAGCAATAGACCACGAGAGGGAGTGTGTTATGGCTGTGATTTGGTCGCAGGCACGAGCTGAAGGCGAGTTATACGCAATAACACATGACCTTGAGTGTTCACTTTTATACAACAGATAAATAAATAAAGTAATAAAAATAATAAACCTGGCCGTGAACGTGGCATTTTATATGCTTTAATGTCAGCGATTCCATCCGCCAAATTATAGCTCCTTAACCAGCAGCTACGTCAGAGTAATGAGCTCCATCACTCGCTGCACAGCCAGCAGTTCGTTCTCCAGCCCCTTACACTAAATTCCCAAACTGTCATCACCACTGAGCAGCTTTTTTGTTTTTTATTGCAGTTTGATGGCTCAGTCCGATTTGGTCAAACTCTGAAGATCAGACTACACACGTGGCGAATGGTATTCGGTTCATTTCTGGCTGATTCCAGGTTGTTTAGATGTTCTTCTGTCACAGCTGCCGACTGAAAAGTTTGCTCAGCGGTGATGGCGGTTTGAAAATTTAGTGTAGTCTCATCTTCAGAGTCTGACCACACGGGCTGTCTGTCAAATGGGATCTTAACAGCGTGCATTTCTCTGTTTATGCGCAAAGTAAGAAGTGAAAATGTTTACTAATAGCTTAAGAGTCTCCTACAAAGTCGTTGCTTAACAATGACATCTTAGTGGAGTGATACTTTGCGAAAAACCTGTGATGTTATGGTGAAATTCAGCACGGTTAGAAGGCCTCTCAACCAATCAGCATGCGCGGCAAGAACTAACTGTTGTATAATAATTTATTAACAGCAAACCTGAGCAAAACCTTTGCACTGTACAGTGCAGTTATGTCACTTTTTTGACAAGGGGCTATGAAGATGTAAATAGATGTAATGATATTAAGCATGTGTTAATATGTCACAGAAAAATATTAAACACACATATATGTAAATCCATATCAGTAACATAACACATTTTGGTTTTTGCTAAATAATTCTGAAAACATTTCAAATAAGACTCTTTTGAGTACCTAGTATTTGAGAGCGATTCAGCTGAAAGTGGCACAAGTGCAAGTGGTTAGTTGTAAAAGTTGCTAAGTCCATTACATTCATGCAATACACAATTTAATACAAGTCTATGCTGTTTGAACCAAACAAGCTTTTCAACCAAAATACATATAAATATATGCCTCAGAATAATCATGATCATTGAAAACAGGTTGTATCAGACAATGGCAAACTTATTTTTGACCACAAAGCAGAACAGCAAATATGAGCTCAAGAAAACTGAGATCTATTCTATTTCTATGACATCTGCAGCACATTTTTGATGAAATTTAAAATTTGTCCAGGAAGATACAAACAATAAAATACTTCTATGACTGTTTATTTTCCACCATGTGGAGGTTGTGCTTTAGCCTGGTTAGAACACACTGAATATGCTTCAGATTGGTGCTACATTGTAGGCACCAAGACAGTGATCAAAAATATGATTATCAAACAGATGATCAAAATAAAACAGGTGTGAATTCTGTGACTACACACAAAAATCACAATGAAAAAAAGTGTTAGTGTTGCTGGGTGAATCTTGAGTAATATCTACCCAAGTACTGTCAAAGTAGACAACTGAGGTGGTTATAGGAAATTGACCAAAAGCATGTTTTAACTAAACATGTTTATCTATATAAAATTCCCATGTTTCATTTGACTCTGCATTAGCTTACTAAAATGATGTATAAAGCCTTGCCCTGTATAACAACTATTTTAAAATGGCATATTGGATTAACAGAAATGGCCCAGTTACTTGATATAAAATTGTTACATTAATGTTCATTAAAAAGAAGTTTTTTCCTCCTCTAGTAAAGTTATCATTGTAGAGAAGCAATGTTTATTTATGACTGCAGTGATATGTATCTATGCCTAAGTGCAAATCCTTCATAACACCGTCAACATGATTGTGTGCCTTATTATATTATGAGGTATTATAAAGGACTGTAACTTCGACTAATTCTTTCTGCCCACTGTAACTATTATGGTCTTGAAAATTATACAAACTAGTATATGCTAATGATGATTTAGAAAATATAAAGTCCTGGGAAGCTACTTGTTTTACTGTGCTAAAACAAATAGTTACAATGATCTAAATACTTTTTCAATTTGCCTCAGAGAGAAGGCATTACAAATCCATAATAGGGCCAGAGAATACCAATAGCCCATTCATATGGTAACACAAAACAAAGCTTATGAAAAAAGGGGAACAATCAATATGAATAAATGTATCTCAATGAGTGGAATCCGAATGAAACTTTAATACAAGCTGCCTGTGGGTTGCTCTTGTGGTTTTTTGATTAGTTTACTGTTATGCTACACTGAACCCAAGGTATAAACAGAAAAATGCTACTAAGGCAGGGGGTCATCATCTTTGCATAAATGAGAAGAAGCTTTGCAAAAGAGCATGAACAAATTGTTATTTGGCCAAATGCAGAAACATACACCTGTACACACACAATGAGAAGAAAGGGGCAAAGAAAGGGGGAAAATAATAGCTAGGCTCTGCACCAGGAATATGATTCACACACCAGGCTGTGGTTTGCTAATTAAATTTTGATGACCAGAGAGAAAAGTTATTGTTTTATTCTGTTGGAAGACCATTAATCAAAAGCTAAATGCATCAACTTTAATGCCAGTTCATCTATAATGAATTGTAATTGGTTATGAAATGCATTATTCTGACTTCAAATGCATAGTTTGTGGTGGGCAGCTGCTGCCAGTGTTTGCATGGAGGTTTATTTACAGCCAGCGTGCTGATGAGGAACTACTCAGTGAAAAGGTCAACAGTGTCACTGGCTTTCAACAAACAGAATGAGAAGAGCCTGCAAATTTAATGACTGAGCTAAAACTCAATTAATACCAAAATCTTACAAGCAGGGGAGAAAAAGAGAGGGAGAGAGATTGAAAGATAAACTTGACTCTGAGCATGATTGATACATCATGATACAATTTTCCATCAGAGACTATCTCATAACAGATTTTGACAGATGCACAGTTCCTGTAAAGTCTTTGCTTATTAATCCTGTCCCTATGAAACATCAAATGCCAGACTGCAGTCATCCCAGGTTTACATACAGCAGGCCGTTCTGTAGCAATTTAGCCCATTCAGCGGGCAGAAAAGAAACAATCTGGCTCAAATCAACAGAAACAATCTGGCGCACTGTTGTCCGAGACAGCGCATAGATGGTCATCAATGTGCAGATGTTAAAGGTAAGAGACCTTGGGGTTGTCAGGTTTAAATGTGTACATTACGTTAAAACTCATGCGATGTACACCCCACCTCCTCCCTGGTTCTCAATCATAGCTCAGTCCTACTACTGTTCAAAAAAGGGATCCAGCCTTCTAGATCCAAGCAGAAACCACCCACAACTCTCAGAGTTCTCTGCCCTCCATTAATAATCTCCCTGCATACTACCACCTTACACTGAACGCATGGTTTAAACCTCCTCCCACCACCCCAAGCTATCACTGAGTGAAAATACTCTGCTAGTTCAGAGAATCTTAATACAGTTTTACACTGTATTATCGGAAATATGACAAGGTACAGAAAGAAAATGTGTTAAATATTAATTGACACTGAATATTTTGGAAGATATGTAGCAATATAGCTGCAATAAGATATTTAATTTCATTCACCTTCTCATTAGCCCATCATCAAATATTGTTTAAGAGGTTAGCCTCGTCTAAAAAAGCCAGAGACGTTGTCTATTATCAGAATTTATATTAACATTGTCATGAGGTTGATCCGAACAAGACTAGTATTAGTGAGGCAGCTTTGCTCCAGAATTATTACTTAGCAGACTTGTAAAAGTGAAAGACGTGGCAGACTCGTATTAAACTAAAAGCATGGACCTCATCACTAGTCGTTCAAATTACAGTACCTACCCAGGCACAACTAATCCAGATCGACCAGGCTTAAGTCACATCTGAATCTTCTCCCTTTCCTTGATACAGTATTTCAAGGAATTCTGGGCAAGAGGCTGCTGATGAGTCCAGATCAATGGGGTCTTCACCGAAGGCTGCAATGCCGAAATGATAAATGGGACACCTTATGGCCTTGTGGTCCTCACAGGCATGCATAAATGAGGATCACAAGCCCATAAGTGAGTCATTTGCAACAGGTTTGGAACTTTTTGAATGAGCCAAAATACAAGGAATCTACTGAGTACAGAGATCACTTGCGCAAATAAGTCTATAAAGGTGCAGTACCGAAAACAGCCCATTCTAAAAGAGAGGCTGCAAAGGTGTTGCATAAAAATAAATGCAGAAATACATTTTTGGTACATAAAAGCATTCAAGCATTATAAGTGGACTTCAGGGGAAAAATAAGATGCAGAATATGGACCCTTTGAAAGTCATTCATGTCTTTGATGGTTAAATAGTGTTACACTGTTTATTATGACATTTTATGGCTGTGTATTAAATGGTTTAATGGCAAGTATGTGTTGTGTGATCAGGTGTGGTCAGTATGCTTTGACTCTGAACACAAAACAAGATCCCAGTGAATGAGTATAGCATAAAAGAGAAAGGTTATGGGTAAAAAGGCATAAAAAATTCCAGTTTGAACGTTTCATTGAAAAAAGCAACCACAAACTGGGAGGAAAACGGAAAGGAGGCATAAGATGTGAGTTGTTTATGTACTCTTCTGGCCAATTTGCAGTGAAAAAACAGGGCTATCTGACTGAGTGTACCGAAGGGTGCAACAGAGGGATTTGGGTCTGGATTCATAAAAGCTTTACAAAGAGAAAAATAACAAAAGATAACTAAAAAAAAAAATGTAAAGACTCATGCAAAATATTGGTATCACATTCACAATATTGATACTATCTCTAACTAATTATTAAAGGTTAATTGTGTGACGTGAGCATTAAGCACATAGCATTTAAAAGACAAAAATCTCATTTTCCTGTAATCTTTAATGGAAATGTAGTGACTTTTGCCCACCATGAAAATGTCTTGTTTCCAAAAAAATGTCCTTGATTCCAACAACATGGACCACCCCCATCTCCTCCCTGATTTTCAACCCTCTAGCCTTCTAGATCCAAGTAGAAGCCACCCAGAAGTCCAACCCAAGATCTCATAATTCTTTGGCTCCCTCAATCAGTCCCCCATCATGTTACCACCCCATATAAGAGGCATGGTTTAAACTCTCAAAATAATATTAACCAATAATATCATGTGCCACCTTCCCCTCCCACCAAAAAGTGTGACGTGAAAATGTCTGATAATTCACACTAGTAATTAATGTTTTGGAAGGTATAAAGCAAAATAATCACAAAATGATATTTTGTCTGCATAACACTAAACAAAGTACTGGTTAATTGTCATTATTAGACAGTCACAATAGAAGTGGCTACTCTTATCAACACATTCAAAACAGAAGGTTGTTGTATGTTTGTGAAAAAGAAAAAAAATCTATATATAAATATGAAATTTAAACTTTATATAAATACACTTAAATGGACTTTTTACGTTAAGAAAAAAGCACAATTAAAAAGACTTCATTTATCTCTAGGAAAGGATAGCACAGAGCAACAGATTAAGATTTTAAATGATCATCTCTATGAATTCAACTGAGCAATAGACTTTAATATTTTTTGACTGATCCTTGAGGAACTACATCATTCCCATGTATCTAATCAGGTTCTTATTTGGTTGATGTGCTCTCAAGTCATGAAGGGCCAATATGAGGAATAAAATGTCTATTCATTTTATACCCCTTCAATATTTCATGCTTTTGTTTTATTTCTTGCATGTGTATAAAGCTCTTTTGAACCGCAGTAGAAGAAATGAATGTTAATCCCCTCAGGACTACCTTGTCGTGCCATAATAAAAAAATAAAAATATATGAAACTACACGACAGTGCAGATTCCGACCAGCACTGCTGTTTTTTTCCTCCCTCTTTCTTTGGGAAACCATTATGTTCAAAGGACATTTCTCCTCCATCATGGCTTTTTTATTCCACAACATTTTTTCTACACACTTTCGCTGCTGCAGCAAGTCTCTGGCGTGGAGCGACATGTTGACACATGGAACATATATTAGGCTAGAGGTTCAGTACTGCCTTGGACAGTTTAAGCATTTCATGCCCTAACTCAAGTGATCTAGATCAAAATATACCAACACACAAAAATCTACTTTTAATTCTACTTTAGTAATATGTTTTCACTTTGCTGCAGTTACTTTTGTTTTCATAGATTTTATTTGTGCCACTACTCAAATTCTTAATTCCAAAAATGCAGGACAGTGTGTGAAATAAAAAACAGAAAGCAGTGATAAGTAAATTCTATTTGAATTAGGACAGGAGCATATTTACCACTGTGTTACATCACCTTTTTTAAAACAACACTTAATAATGGTTTAGGTACTGAGGACACAAATTGATTCAGTAATCAAAACTGAATTTTTATTCAGCTGTGGAACCATCTGGGGCACTTACTGTTGTATTTTACGCTTCATAGTGTGCTATAGGTCTTCAATAAGAGACCGGTCAAGACTTCAGGCAGACTAGTCTAGTACTCATACTCCCAGATTACGCAGCCATGCTGTTGTTACACATGCATAATGTCATATAAACATGGACACCCCTAAAAATACATCTAGACGGCAGTATATTGCTGTTGTCGGAACAAAACCTCGTATCTACATTTTTGTCGATTTTCAGTTTTTGATATGGTTTGAAAATGCATGTAGGCCTTTATGTAGTGTGTAAATTGAATGAAGGATGGACTAAGAGAAATCTCTCAAAATTGTTTGGAAAAAAGTTCCATTGACTTACATCGAAATTAACGTATGTTTTTCCTTCTCCTGTAAAGTCACCATTTTGGAAATGCAAGGTTTTGTTCCAACAGCTGCAATATGCTGCTTCAAAATGTGTACCCATGTCATGGGCACTAATATACTATGACCAATTTACCAACACAAATATACTGGCTTTTAAACTTTACACTGGTAACAATCTGGATGGTCCTTTTCTTCTTTAGACTGGAGAACACATTATTTCCCCTAAATGACCTGAAAGGCTCATCAGACCATAAGACATTTCCACTGTGCATCAGTCCATTTCTATGAGCTCAAGCCCAGAGAGATTGGTGTTTCTAGACATTTTTAATACATGCCTTCTGCTGTGTATATGATGACTTGCACTGAGGGATGCAGTGATGAATGGTGCTTATTGTTAATATTATGTCAAAGCACTCCTGAGCCCATGTGGTGATATCCATCACAGAAGAATGCTCATTTGTAAAGCAGTCACAGGAATTCAGTCGGTTTTTCTGCCTTGTTCTTTACGCACAGATTTCTCCCGACTCCCTGAATCCTTTGATGGTATTATGCACCATAGAGGGTGAAACACCTAAAATCCTTGCAATTACTTCTTTGAGGAACAGGGATAAAACTGTTGGATTATTTGCTGGTGCATTGTTTGGCACAATGCAGTGCCTCGGCTCATCCTTGCTCATAAAAGACTAGATCTTTCCTAGTTGCTTCTTCTGTGCTCATAAATGTTCACTTAATTTATTTCTCAATGTTACTAGTCTTAAACTGCCCCATTCCCAACTTTTCTTTGTGCATGTTGCAGGCATCAATTTCAGAATGAGTAATTTCCAAAAACAATGGATTTGATAAGGGAGAACATTAAATATCTTGTCTTTGTATTGATTTCAGTGAGTACAGGTGAAAGTGCATTTACAAAGTGGATTTACAAATCACTGCTTTTTAATTCACTAATCAGTTTGACAGCAATAAAAAATGGCAACACAAATGGAAGAAGGAATGACCCTGTGTAAATTTTCCTCTCTCAGAATGTCCCTCATAAAAATTTGAATTTCTGAAGCGCCGTGGAAGAAAAATGAAAACGGTTGCCATCAATATTCAGTTGAGGCAAAAAAATAAACAAACCAGTCCTTCGCTTTGCCTCGCTGATTTTTGAGTTTGGAGTTGGAGAAGCATTAAAAAAAGGACCATGTGATTGCACAATTCTAGCACACTTTGACAGGCAGAGAGCGAGCACAAATGGAATAGAGAGTGATTAGGAGAGTGGAGGGAGGGAGAGAGGGAGGCGCTCATTGGCAGCTTTTAACAAAAGCTGCTAATTACTCGCCAACTGTATGGCGCCTGTGTTAAGGAGCTGATTGTTAGCTTTCTTTTCATGCTATTTTCCAATGATAGGCAGGGAGATCAGATGAGATCAGGCTCCTGTGCTGGGCCTAACGGTGTGGAGGTGGAGGGGGGGAAGGGGCAGTTGAACAGCTTTTGGTTTATTCATGGCGCCGCCTCAGCAATCTCGAGTGTCCGTGGATATGGTATTAATCTAAACTTGTATATTTCGGAGGAACGGGGAAAAAGAAAGTTTGTGTTTGCTCACTTTAAAAACTGCTCCATACATCATGCTCAGCTTGTCTTACAGTCTGTGCCTACAAGACTGACCTGTATAACTAATTGGCACCCCTATAACTCACATACTCATGTCTGCAGTGTGCTGTTTCAATCCATACTAT
The DNA here is from genome assembly GCF_015220715.1 of Pygocentrus nattereri. Taxonomy (NCBI): domain Eukaryota; kingdom Metazoa; phylum Chordata; class Actinopteri; order Characiformes; family Serrasalmidae; genus Pygocentrus; species Pygocentrus nattereri. Next base: position 26,093,558 of record NC_051226.1, on the reverse strand, counting down.
AGCTGTGCCCATTTTTCTTGTGCAAGCAACGTGTCTGAGGTTATTCACATAAATACACATGCTTCATTTTTCCCTCAGATGATCACAAAATGCCACAAATCAAGGTGCTTTGTCCTTGCACCCATAAAACTTATGATTTCTGCCCTGGTACTTATGATATATGTACACTATTTTAAAAGAAAAAAGACTAATCTCTTCCTTGCTCCATTAACTAAACAAAGAAGTGTAGCCTTATATAACAGAGGCTGTCAAGCACTGTCAGTGAACATTGTGATGGGCATAAAAATATGCATCAGAAGGGTCAGTTATGGCTTGATTCCAGCATGAATGCAGGTTATGCTTAACCCTTCACCTTTTGTATATGTCTTGCCTAAACCCGGGCTGAAACAGCCCTAATAGTCCCATTTAAACCTTGTCCACTGTTATCAACGATAAGCAGGCCCAGCTCACAATTAGATGGCCTGGATGTCTCTTACAATCTTATCTGACATGACATTTCAGCCCACTCTAATGGTTTCAGCAAGACACAACGTCATTCAGATCTGAGAGCTAAGATTGAACACAAGACTGTATTATAAGCTCATATAATCTGAAACATCATGTTAATCTTTTTATATCATTAGTTCAGGTAGTTCAACCTAAAGAGAATTGATACAACATGAAATGCAATTGAGGGCTATGAAGGTAAAGATTCTGAATACAATATTGAGACAAGATTCTATCACTTTGCATCAGAAATCTGCAACTGTAACAGTTCTTCCTTCAACCACTTGACTTAACCGCTTTATAATTAGAGAAGTATTTAAATTGGAAAATGCCCTCCAGTGTTATGGTCCCTGTATCCAGATATTTTTGAAAACTCTGCATTTTGGCCTCCCTTCCACATGAAGGAGGCATTTTCTGTCACAGAAAAGCTCTTAGAAAATGTTTTTCGAGGGGTTCTCATGTGAATGGGCAAAATGGAGCTTTTTGAAAAATGCTGACATCACATGGTTAATTTGAACTTGGTTGTTGTTTTCATTTATTGAGCATGAAGGACTCTATTTGATCCGGCTGACTGAGTTTCTTTGTGCTCGGCAGTTTAGGCGTTGAGTAAACTGATAGAATTTAGTTCTACTTTTTCATTATCATTATTTCATTCATTCAGCTGGAGTTAGAAAAGTCAGAAAGACTTCACTGCCTGAGCAGAACTGTGTCAGTGTTTCAGAAACAACATAAACAACTGCATAAGAGAAAGACTTTGTCCACTTTTTAAGCTTTGATTTCCTGGCAGAAATCAGACTTCAAATCTTATTGGTGATGGAATTGGTCTGCCGACTTGCATTAAGTCAAAAAAGCCTATTGTGTTCGCAACACACTGCTGTCATTTAGAAAATCTCTTCAAATTCTATATTTTGTGCAATATATACATGCACAATGTTCTTCTTGAGGCATATGATACGAACTTTTATGAGGGTATTATCACCCCTTCCTGGGCTGACATGCTTGTGGGTGTTTTAAGTCATTTTTAAGTTCTTGTGAGGATGGAGAGATTATTCAGAAATGCTGATGGTGCAGACAAAGATTACAATAACATTTTCAAAAATATTAGAATTCGGAGGCCTGAAATTTCAGTCATCCTCCCCCTATTGTTTTGCACAACAAAACCCACAAAAATAATACTAATAGTGATCAATCCTTGCAATTTAACATACAAATTAGTATGGGTAGCACAAGGCCTGATTTCATGCAAGTCTTTTGAGCTCTTTTTTGAATATTGATGCTAGAATACTGAAGTTCAATCAGTCGATGTCTTAAAGTGTGGGTTTATTAATCAGCACCTAATCTTGAGCCTTATTACTGACTAATATAGGTTATTCAGTGACTACCATGAAACTAAGAAGTACGTCTAGCAGTTATGAGAGTGAGCCTATACATGGGAACTTGCAGTTTAAGGGCTATATACAGCATATACTTTACATAGGAAGCAAACATGTTTACAAGTGAATCTAAGCCTGTGTCTAAGAAAAGAGAGGCTGGTTTTTTTGGGGGGGCACAAACACTTAAAAAACACTTACAGCTTCCGAACTTGAGTGGGCAGGCATGGGCGTCCATGGGAAAATCTTCCAGATGCATGGGGCACTCAGCGTGAATGGTTAATCTGAAAGCGAGAGAGAGAGAGCGCATAGGAGGGAATGGAAAAGAGAGAGAGAGAGAGAGAGACAGACAGACAGACAGACAGACAGACAGAAAGAGAGAGAGACAGACAGACAGACAGAGAGGGAAAAAAAAACAGTGAGATAGCATATCTGTTTAATGGGACAGTCCAGAAAGCGGATTAGACACCGAGGAGGCACTGCAAAATTAAACGCCGTCATCATTTATTTTGTTTAAATCGTGTGTGTATCTGGGGCAGCTTGCAGCTCTGCATCTTAAGATAGGGTGTGATACAAAGAGAGACGGAACTCAGCTTAAGAAAGTCCAACACTTTTCAAAGTGTTCCAAGTCTTTTCTACATGAGTCTGACAAAAAGAACAATATCTTCTGAGATGAGTATTTAGTGCCCTATAGATTTAAGTGCTAAAAATACCAACATTTCAAGAGCATGCACTGGCTGACATGCTGAAGCTCAAAACTGCACAATATATGACGTGCTCCTGAAGAACAGCTGAGTCATACCTTGCAAGCTAACACTTCAATGCAGTGTTAGCCTTGGTAAAATGAAGCTAATTATAAATAGCTCCGCTGAGCTGTTAATTAGGCAATATCGGGGCTTGATTCCCAGGGATGAATCAAAGTCATATCACTGCTTTATGGCTGCAGGGTAATGTTGGCTTGTTTCTTATTTCCTGGAGGACTACAGGTGGTAATTCGCATGGTCTATCTCTCCTAGAATGACGCATTCGAATATGCCCTGGCTGTCCTTGGCTCCGTCCAAGACCACAGCAGTGATGAGAGTACAATGCTCACGTAAAACCTTCAGTAATCTGTGGCTCTAGTACACTGGCTCACATTTGCAAGTGTGATCAGACATTTGCCTAAGTGTGATTACCAGTACTTACTTTTAAAAAACGGATTATGCAGTTCTTTTGCTCTCCATTGTCTTCTCTATTTTCACCCACTATCTAGGTCTCCTCATCACACAAAGCTGGAAGGGTGAAGACTAGCATGTGCTTTCTCTGAGATACATGGAGCCAGCATCACTGTCCAACATCGCTGGTCAGCTCAATGTGCCTGAAGGAGAATTAAACTGTAAATTCTATTATGTTAGATTATTATAGATTATAGAAGTGGCCCTTATTAGTCCCTCGATAGGGAAATTTCACCTCTGCAATCTAACCCATCCGTGCAGTGAAACATCACATACACACTAGTGAAGACACAGACTAGGGGAGCACTTGCCATGGTGGGCAGACCTGTCCACAGCGCCCGGGGAGCAGGTGGGGGTTAGGTACCTTGCTCAAGGGCACCGTAGTCACGTACTGTCGGCTCAGGGGATTGAACCAGTGACCTTCCGGTCACAAGGCTGGATCCCTAGCCTCCAGCCCACGACTGACTGTTAGCTACTAGGGGTGCTCACTGGGATGATTCCCAATATATTTTGCCTGTGTTAAATGCTTTTTGGCAATGACAGAGAGTTACTTAAAATTACAGATTAGACTGACTTTTCTGAGCTCTATAAACAGCTTCTTTCTAAGGCTACATTCAGATGGTGGAGCTACTCAAAATGGCATTTTATCCTCTAGCAAGATAGATTCCACAGGCTCTCTCTGTCTCAGCACTGAGAAAAATGTCCAATCATCTTCAACAGAAAAACTCAGCTTGTAATGCATCACTTTCCATATAATGACCTATCCAAAAAGAGGGTGGTTAAAACTGCACCAGAGAGCACACACAGGATTGTGCAGCAGAACCATTTTGCATGAGTTTGCGATTTCAAAAATATTCAAATATATTACTTCACTGGCATGTGTACCGTCCTTTACATTTCTATCTGATTTGCTAAAAGACACTGAGAAATAGATGATGAGTACCCCTCACCACTGTAGCTTGGTGAGTAGTTTAATTGAATTTAGAAACACCATGTATTGTGCTGTGCAAGGTAGTGGCTAATGTTGCTGATTTTCACATGAGCTGAATGGGACAAATGAAAGAAGAACCTGCAGGATTTTGTCTCTCCATCTTTCTCCAGCAAAAAGCAGTGCAATATGTGGTGGTTTCTTTAGTCTTTAGACTGAGCTTCTCAGCCATAACACTAACCAAAAATATCTGCTTCATTAACCTCTCCTTTTTTGCAAAACTTGTCACAGACGGATTTGTTGTGGCTCAGATGCTGATTCTTAGCGCACTATGCTTTGCTGTCTGAACACAGCCTTAAATGCTACTTGTTTGTAGAATATATTTTGATGTTATGAATTATGTTTACAAATCATCACAAATTTTTCAAATGTATTGCTAGATCCACCGACAAAGGGGCCAGATAAAATATAAAAAATAGAGTGTTTAAAAGTCGGGCATTGTGTTAGTGTGAACAATCTTCCATGAAAAGCAAGGCTGCAAAGCGTAGGTGTATCCCACAGTGAGTTTCAAGCGTTTTAGTATATGGTAAGTTGGTGTGTACAGAACACAGGAGTCAAGGCAATGAAGCAGCATTCATTTATTTTCTGTAAGCTTGTGTGAGAAGACTGTCAGTTCTGAGTGTCTGCATCTGCACTAAGCACATATAATAACTGCCAGTATATTAACCTGCTGTGTGCACACATGTCACTATATGGCTAGCGACTTACTGCGCATGTCCAGTGCTATTGTGGGCTTGCTAGCCATTTGTCAGCTTCACGGTCAGTAAGCTCTGCTCTTGCTCACTAGGGGCATGCAGGCCCCCCTCAAGCCCTCCCTGCAGCATGCAGCTTTGTCTCTGGAGCCCTGCCCTCCTATCATCCGCTTGATTGCTTGTTGACCCAATCAACCTTATCATGACACCTGTTCATGGAGTAGCTCAACAAATCAAATTCCAATGGCCCACAGCTACTGTAGAAAGCTTTGTAGTACCCAAATCCACTGTGATTAAAGTTACAATTAGATGTGAAATTCGTTATTTGTGTCACTAAATAGTAAACATACCTAAGCTTATTTAGCACTGCCCATCTACAGTTCCAGTCAAATGTCTGGACATATTTACTCAGAACAAAATTAAGGAAAGCTCTTCTATTTTCCCACATTTACAGATCAACATGATCAGACAACAAATACAGATTTATGCTGAGGCCAAAAAACAAAAGACAAGCAAAAAACAAAACAGAGAATCTTAACAGATAAATAGTTTTATAAATCATTTTTTTCAGCTGCCTAAAGTTTTTGCACAGTACTATATTAGATTCACAAAGCAGCCCCTCTTAGCCATGATACAGCTTTGCATTCTTGGCATTCTCTCAAGCAGCTTTGTCCAGGTCTTGAAATGCTTACCAACAGTACAGAACATGGTCTCTGATATTGTTAGCACTTCTTCGGTCCTCAAATATACTTGTCAGGTGGGGCATTCCATAAAATCTTTATATCTAAAAAATTTTGGGAAAAATATTTTAGATATAACAGCAATTTCAATATTTATTTTTCTCTTAGAAACAATTTGAAGCATATAAGCATAAGCCTTTAGGTCAAAATATTGTTAGGTTTATGAAAAGTACATATTCAAATTAAGTGTATTTGACTAGTACTGTATTTTTCGAACTACAGTGCTGTGAAAAAGTAGATGCCAACTGCCAAATTCCTTCCATTTTTTGCATATCATATTGTCACACTTAAATGTTGCAGATCATGAAAGTACTTTTAATATTACACAGAGATAACCCAAGTAAACACAGAATGCTGTTTAAATGACGATTTCATTTATTGAAGGAAAAATGCTGTTCAGCTCTACCTAACCGTGTATGAAATAGTTGACTATTCAGTTTCAGTGGCCCAACCTCGGCATGATTACTGCCAGACCTGTCGAATGAAAACATCAATTTAATGGAAACTGCCTGGCAATGTGAAGCAGGCTAGATGGACTCAAAAAGCAGCACATGATGCCATGTTCTAAAGAGATTCAAATACAAATGCAAAATAAAGACCCTGAAATCTACCAGTCTGCACAGAGAAAGCCATCATCCACAAATGGAGAAAACTTGGAACAGTGGTTGAACCTTCCCAGGAGTGCCCAGCCTGCCAAAATTTTGCCAAGAATGCATCGACAAACATCTAAAAAACTGCAGTGTACACCATTCCGCAAAAAGAAAGACACTATGCAAAAATGGCATCCATTGGAGAGATGCAAGGTGCAAACTAAAATAATAGAATATAATATTCTGTGGAATGATGAGTCAAAGGTGGGACTTTTTGCAAGCCATAGGACCCATTACATCTGGCATGAAGTTAAGATGACATTTCACTATAAGAACATCACACCAGCAGTGTAATAGTCTGGGGTTGCTTTGCTTCTGCAAGACCTGGACGACTTGTCGTAATTGATTGAACCATAAATTCTGCAATCTATCAGAAAATCCAGAAGAAGAATTCTCGCCCATCAGTTCGTGACCTGAAGCTCAAGCACAGCTGGGTTATACAGCAGAACAATGATCCGAATGACACAAGCAAGCCCATTTCTGAATGGCTCAAAAGAAACAAAATTAAGGTTTTGCAGTGGCCCAGTCAAAGTCGTGAAGTGAATCTCATCAAGATGCCGTGGCAAGACCTTAAACGTGTAGTTCACGCTCGAAAACCCTCCAATGTAGCTGAATTAAAACAATTCTGCAAAGAAGAGATGGACAAAATTCTTCCACAGCGATAAAAGACTCATCACAAATTATCTCAAATGCTGGACTGCATTCGTTACTGACAAGGGTGGCACAACCAGTTATTAGGTTTAAGGGAAATTACTTTTTCACATGGGTGATGTCAGTTTTCAAAATATCTTTATCTTCAATGAAAGAAATGATAATTTAAAATTTGCATTTTGTGTTTACTCATGTAGTCTTTATCTTATATTAAAACGAGTTAGATAATCTGAAACATTTAAATGTGACAAATTTGCAAACATAGAAGAAATAAAACAAATGAAACAAATACTTTTTCACAGCACTGTATTTTCTTTTCCTGGTGAATATCTAACACTTATTATATATTGGCCACATTTGTATTTCATGTGCCTTTTTGAACTGCTGTAATTGTTCACTCTCTATTTCAGGTTACCATGTTTTGTAATAAAACATTTCATACTTAATAACCAAATCAGATATGTTGACAACGTCAGAGCGGGGTAAATGTGTTAAAACGGGCTTTTATATAAAAATTGTACTGCAACACTTTGTTATTTCCAAGTCTCTGCTGAACACCTTATGGTAGACAACTTACAATATGACTAATACATGGAAAATAGAAAGCAAATTTGAACCATTAATATAATGATGCTTAAAACCAGTCATAATCTATTTTCATACACACAAGGTGAAGAAGCAGGTGCACAGTGCTGCAGTGGATGGCTTTCAGTTTTCAAAGGCATAAAGGGGAATAAAAGGTCTCATTTAATCTCAAAAGCCTTAAGAGAAAATTTCTCAAAAGAAACCCTTTTTGTCCTAATGAAACCAAATCATGTATGTTTCAGCAGTTTACTTAACACTTGCTCTTTTTGAAGCATAAAAGTACACTGAGTTGAAACATACCTGAAAGGTACAACTGTTAAAAAAAATCTCTCCTCAAAAAAGGCACTGGGAAAAAACGGACATTTGGCCAAGATGACTATCAGTCTCACTGGTGACTCAAACTTGACCAATGGTGGCTTGAAACTTGACCTTGATATAAACAAGGTGACTTCACCACATCATGACTCCAGACGCAAACTCATTCATGAATTCATGAGCAGGATCCCTACTTGACATGCACGCTGCCTACTTTCTATACACCTACTTCTCCGTTTTGCATGCTAATCACAAGAACAACTTCTCAAAATATTCTTCTTATAATTTTAGCCTCTAACATTGCTGTAATTTTGAAATGCTTTGACCCTCCACTTCTTCCATCTGTTTAATTCTCGATGAGGTGGATGGCGAATCTATGGCCTCCCAGCTTTCGGAAGCAGCTGTCTCTCCTCCGCTACGCTGGGCCAGGTGAGAGGCCTCAGCAGCCTGACTGGACGAGTGAAGCCATCTGTCCAACCCACACTTCCATCTAACTGCCCTCCGGGGGCAGTGGAGTAAGTTATAAAGCTCCTCTGACAGGCAGAAACCTGCTGAGCTGGATAGTGTTGAAATCTAGTGCTGTCGAGCTGACGAGGTTTGTGTCAAACTTGCTGGGCTGAGGCTTACTAGCGAAAAATGCTCCTGCCTCACAAAGTCTTGGAAAGAAGGACAAAAAAAACAAAAAAACAAGGCACACCATCAAAAAGCTAGACAGCTCCCTGTGGCTGTGCATTCAAGAATGACGTGTAATATAAACAAGTGTGCAGCTCTACCTACACCAAGGAAAGACAGCACTTTTATGGAAGTAATGAATTCATAACCTTGGGGTAACTAGTTCTATGTGCCCTAGAATTGCTCAAGTTATTTTAAATCGATTACCTGGAACTCTGTTAGAACTGCAAGGTACACAACGCCAGAATTCAGAGCAGAACACTTCTAGGGGAGGAGGGGGGACCTGGCTCATAGCTATATATTCCAAGCAGGTTCCCCACAGACTTTTCAGTGCATAAGCTATACCATCTGCAGCATGGAGCCTGACCAGAGCCAGCTTCTGTATTTTTTCCTTTACTCCAGTCTCTTTCTAAAACTTTTCCACTGCACAGTCCCAGCACCTTTAAGTGCTTAATGAGATAAAGCTAGGTGCCCCCTGGGTAATCTGCTGACATAATAGTGATGATGTTCTTGGCCTTGCAAATTAACTGTGCTTGCAGGAGAGGAGCACTTTTGAGGCACTGACATTAATTAATGAGCATCTAGCAGGTTCCTGAAGCCTCTCCATACCCTCCCACACCTTCAAACACCCCTGGTATAGCAACAACTCAAAAACTGCTGTGCTAAGGAGCCTCCCCTGAGAGCACACTGTTGCACCCTCCCCAGTAGAACAAAACCAAAGACCTGCTAGTCCCTGGCATCAATTTCTCCACCAACATCCCAGCTAGAAGAAGTGTCTCTTTCATGCTGTGGGAGGGCCTACACACATGAAAAAGTGCACACTTTCACACACACAAACACATCTCCATCCCGAGTATCTATAACAAGGTACTGCAGAGACTTGGGTTGACTTAATCCAGTTTTGTTATGCTACTTGATAGGATCAAAGTCTCAAAAGTCTAAGTAACTTGCATCATTACATGCATAGAGTGTAGAAGAATGTGGACTTCAAAGATGTTCTGCAGGTCCACTGGAATGAATCACTCAGTGGACCCCCCACTGCTTCAACCGAATCTCACTTCTCCTTTATCACTCGCGCTGATCTGAAAGGCGCCATCTCTCACTGTCTGCCTTTGAGGCTACCTGAGCACCAGTCAATCCATCAGCAAGATCGTTGTCGCCAGAGGTCCGCTCCTCCAAATATACTCTTCATCAATGCTGACCTGTGGCCTTGCCTCCCAGAGCCCGGCTCCACTGACGAGAGGCGGCGAGTGCTTTTGACGTGTAAAAAATTTGGAATCAGGCCAGCGCTGTGGCATTCGTCACACTTATCGTCATATCAGGGGACTTGGAGGATGATCAATGAGAGCTCACGAGAGCTTAGAGCCAGGATTCCCACAGTGCTGTGCTGCTGCGCAGTAATGATGACAGTTCCTGGAAATGGTGCACTGACTATGCTACTTGCCAGCCGATGCTCATGGGAGACATCCAGGAGAAGGAGGACAAGTGACAAACAGCGAATGGACAGCAAGGTTCATTAGACATGCTTCAACATTAAAAAACACTGACGGTATGGATGGAGGAGCATCTGGAGGGGGCAGAGGGGTCACTTTGGGTACTCTGGGATTGTGGGCAGTCTGATGTTGATACCGTAGCTGCAATTGAGCGGTCAAACAGGAGATTCCTTCCACTTCAAGGATGGTCACCCCTTTCTTTCCAGTAGAGTCATTCATGGGGCTTAAAAGGACATGAACTGCAGTTTGTGATTACTGGCTTGTGACTAGTAGGGGGAATGGCTGTTAGCCTTGTTTTGGCACTTTGCTATTGCCCTTGTAAGGGGTTAATTTCCAGGCTTGCCATCTGAGGCCACGCGATTACATGCAGGCGGAAAAGAGGGCTCCATTTCAACACATCTTCAGCTAGACTTGCTTTACTGCAGTCCACCCACTGACACTATGAGCCATGTCACCTCAGGTGCGTCAACGTTAAGCCATGGTAATTCTACTGTGTTTAATGAGAGTGCACTAGACATACTTTAATGAATGTCCAAGGGGTGGGTTGTGTCTTCTTCCATCCAAATCACAGTGTCTGAATTACGCTTTATTTAGATTCAACAGATATTCTTGTTTAACAGTGGGACTCCTCAAGTGAAGTAGCCATGGAGAAGTCAAGTGCGCTTGGGCGTCTTGCTGACGCTTGGGCCAGGGGCATGCCTAGGAAACGAGCCCTGTGCAGTTGTGACACAGCATGGCAATTAGCACCAGCCGATCTCAGTAATTACCGTTATTAGAACTGACTCATGGAAAGGCTTTTGAATCGAGCGGCCCAGCCGCGTGTCACACAATTAATTTATTGCTGCATTAGGCAAACTTTCATTATCCCGTGTGCTGGAGAGGTGGTGCTGGTAAGGAGCGGAGTGTTTGTTTGGCTCCGTTTACTTATTAAAGAAATAGGAGGAGAGTGGGGCAATCATGGTGAGGAGCGAGTGGAGGGGCAAAGGGGTACAGGAACGTTGCTGCCTTTGTATTAATCTGCATCAGGAGCCTGTTGCTTGGAAACCCTGTGCAAGAGCCGTATTTTTAGTCCACTAGGACAGCAAGAATGTTTTTTAAATAGAGGTTTAATGCAAAATAATCTATTTTTAAAAAATTCGTATTTTCTAACTGGGGAAAACAAATGCTTCTCCACCCTACCCATTCTAAAGGTTGGAGCATATGTGAGTGGCTTATTATAGCATCCATGACAGGAATGCAAGGACAACAATTACTGCTGGTTGGCCCTCAAGGGTCTAAGGGCATTTTCTCAGTTTTTGCATATCATCTTAAATTTGCCTTTAAAGGCACTAGCATATAACATGATGCCAATATGTTTCATATTAACATGCTCTGTTATCTTCGTTGCTACTTTCCAAAACTGCTCTAGAAATGTTGTAAGCTTTTTGCATGGCTTTTTACTTTTACTTGTGTCAGCTGAAGAACAAAGGGTTTCCAACATTGACTTGATAGGTAAGTGTTTTGTGATTTCCTGAGTTTCCATTGGTTTCACATAGACAGACATGAATCAGGCAGATCATGTGCTACTCGACCACTTTTCATAGCCTCAGAATTCCAGATGGGCGTCATGTACATTGTCATGATAAGATGGAATGGAAAGGGCAGACCCTGCAGATTTAGGAAGTTTTAAAACATATTTCTGCGTTGTATTATCGCAAAGATAGAGAAATACACAGAAACATCGAATTTGATGTATAAGCAAGTTGGTGGACTCCTATGGAGTCCTGATGATGACATCCTGTATAAATAAAAATAATTTGTGGCCACGTCTTATTAATGTGTGGGAATGAGATCCTAATTCATGGCCACTTCTTAGTAAGGTGTGGGAATAAGATGATTAAGTCGTGTCCATGACTTAATAAGGTGTGGGAACGAGATCATGGCTTACTAATGGCTTACTTGCTTCCCATGCAAGGAAGTAAAAGAAAAATGCAGGTTAGCAAATATTAATTAAAGTTATGTGATGATTTGGCATGGTAGGCACATCTTATCCATAATCATGTCAACTGTCTCATACAATGAAGGAGTGACCTACTATATGAAAATGGTACAAGGTTAGATCTGGGTCATTATACATTTTAGGAAAGTAACAACTTACTGTTATACAAAAGGCATTATTATAACCTGAATATGAGAGTGCTTCAGGGCATTTAGAACCATAATCAAAATTCCATGTCCAAGCTTGCAAAAAATGAAAAAAAGCATTTCTTTTTTTGTTGTTGTAACTGAGAAAACTAGGGATGAGTCACTTTTTATACAACTGCGCAACCATTATGGAACTCTTTACATGTGCATTTGAGCTAATAAGGTTATTACATGCATTATGCAGATATCCAAAATATCAACAAAAACAGGAGAGTAACGGCAGTATGTATGATGATTTACGGTTTCATGAGAGATCTTGTACACTGAGCACCTGTGCTCATGGGAAAAATTGGGCATTAAGTAAGGTTATTTCTTACTATTAAGCAGTGAGATAACATTCCTGCCTCTGTACTTAATGCAGCTATAATCTTCTCAAACCCCTTGTTTTGTCAAAATAACCTCTGTATTCCGCTTGGGATGCAAAATGAGATCAGAGAAGAAACTTGGCCTTGGTCTGTTTTTTTTTTCTTCAGGGGGTCTAGTGCGTGTCTGGTGCATTGAGGAATCCAAGCTCTTCTCAGAGTCAGACCTAATAATCTATAACCTTCATTAAAGGGCGTTCAGGCATGTAACAGAGCATAATAATGTCTTGTTACAGCATGTGTCGATCATTCATTCAGCCAGTGAGGTGGAATCTCAGAATCCGCCCCCATACTCCCAAGCTGTGCTCTCCTCCCCACTCTTAGGCCTCATTAGCTCAACATACATCAGAGAAGACACCTAGGAGCATGCCAAACAAGAGACATGGTTTGTGGTGTAAGAGATGGCATGCTGAGCAGAACCTACTTGCCTTGGGGTGGATATAAAAAAGCATTGTGTCTAGCATCTAGTATGGGAGGTTAGGGTTGACTCTTCTCATCTCTCCCATTAAAATAATCAACATTAGATAGGATTTCTGGCATGCTGACATGCTTTAAGCAGCAGGAGCACATGGCTCATTCTGAGCAGCTGTGGATTTGTTAATTGTGATTAGGAAATGTGATTTAAATGCCCTGGATGTTCAGCTGAGAGCATACAAACATCATAATAATGAAGCCCTGGGTCCTCATTAGACACTCCGAGACGAAGAGTGGCAGGACATTGCTGGACGTGAAAATCGGTGTTGAGCTTGTTTTCTTTTTTTGAGAGCTGAGGAAAATCCCTGTGTGATTAATATGCTGTCCATTAATCTGAAAAATAACAGGCAACATTTTATGCAAAACAGCTCTCCTCAACAAAAGGAAGGGAGCAGTGAGAGCCAAGCCAAAGGATTGGATTTTAACAGCCCAGTATTTTGTTATTAGCTTTGCCCTGTACCAATATTGGCTGCATTGCTATTAAAATGTCTCTTCTACAATAATGCAGTTCTGGCATGCCATGAAGTCCCACCGTGTCAAATAGCACTTTGAACATCCATTAAACGCCCTTTATCTCCAGGGATCCTGTACAAGAGCAATGAAATTTGTGTAAAAAAATGTTAAAGACTGCTGACTCACTCAAAAACGAGGGTTGGTGGCCTTTCTGCTGAGACAATAAGTAATTCAACACTGTGTTGTAGAAAACTGTCTATAAACCTTCTATAAAAATATATTACAGATGTGACTGTCATTCTGCTGAAACTACAATGATATCAACTCGCAATACTTGCAGTCATTTTCAGTTGCAAACAGACATTGACTTTGCTATATATATATATATATATATATATATATATAAGTTTCTGTTGTCTGAAGAAAAAATCTCCAAAATGGTAATTTTACAGGAGAAGGGAAAAACCTACTTTACATTTCATTTAAGTCTATGGAACCAGACATTTTCATAAGTAATTTTGTGACGTTTCTTTTGGTCCATTCATCATGAAATTTACAAACATTGTAAAGAACAAAAGGCATTTTCAAATTATGTCAAAAACTGAAAAATGGTTTACAAGGTTTTCTTCCGATAGCAATGATATATATTTTATACAATTACCCAGAAACCATATACAATGTCCCTTATTTATTATTTGCAATAGAAATGCCACAAGTTGGTCTAATATACACACAATCTACATAAATTACACGCTAATGCATGTCGCAATAGTGAACCAATAAAACAAGCATTCAGCATGTCTGAGCCAATGAATACCGTCTTCGGAAGAGTTAAAAAGAAATAATGTCAAATGAACAAAATGTTTTAGATTTATTTAGTATGGTAGAATGATGCGATAGTCTAAAGTGAACATGAGATCCTTGCAGATTCTCACATTAGCACGGTAACATTAAAAACTGATGTTGAAACACAGATCTGACAGTGAAATCTGAAGAAAATGTGGCATGGCTAATCATGATAGCTGAAATCATGAAAGATATTTCTCTGTTCTCAAATGTTACACCAACAAGTCAACATGCAAAAAATAATTTAGCTCATGTAGAAGATGAGGACTGCCCCTAATTTAACATTCAGCCTTAGTTTAGCAAGGTTGCTCATATATTATGCTCAAATTTGCATGCACTTCCACCAGATGTGAGTTTGATTGTACATAAGAATAAAAAATAATAAATAATTGATAATTAACAAAACTGTAATTTTGGCAAGTTCTTAGTTTGGGTTCACTGGCATATTGTTTTTTCCCTCTTTGCATTTTCTTCTCCAGTCAAAGTAGAAGCATTTATGGCTGTTTAAACAGAAAATAAACGTTCAGAGCCCTGTTGATTAGGATGGTACCACATCAAAGTTTCAGTTCAGGTTACAGTGCTAGGTATTGGCATCAATAGTTTTTTATATATTTTAGAGAACTTTGGACTAGGGATAAATTACATCTCATTCGAGGCCAAGGAACTCCAAAAGAAAAAACTATATTCAATTTTCAAATGAGTTTAACATTGTAAAATCTCATCCAATGAAGCATTGACCATATGAGTGTTCAGGTTATGCATTAAAGTTACTGAACACAGAAGATATAGGCATAGAGATTTCCCAATGTTATTAGAATCTTCAATAGAAATTAGGGGAATAAATGCTTGCCCTGTGTAGGGTCACTTGCAGCTAAATAAATCAAGTGGGACACTTTCACAAGTGATGCACATTAGAAGCAAAAAAACAGGATGCCCTCTATAAGACCAGACACTCAACAGCAAAGCAAGAAATCTCACCTTCATACAACAACGTGTAACAATTACTCAATGCGATTAATAACTGCCTACAGGGCCCTGAGCTTCCTGAACTAGACTGGAGATCCATTCCTTCCTGTAGCTCTACAGCTCTTCCCTGTCTGTCCTGTCCTTTTCCCCTGCAGCTGGAGCTGTCCTCTTGGTGAAAGAAGGTTAGACATCAGTTAGTATTGGCTTTGCAATGGCACTTTGCCAATAACTCCAAAGAGAGCTCCTGTTATAGTTCTGTGTGCACAATTAAATCCTAACCTGAGCAGCCTGGTATTGAGTGCTGGGCCAGGGCCAGCTTGTGGGGGGACTGGGGCGGTGAAGGAGAGCCAGGTTGCTCTGCGTGCCCCCACCGCCAGCAAATCCCAGGCTAACATACTGCCGCGGCTGGCTGCCCAGGCAGGAAGTGAATGTCGCCAAGAGGTCAGGGGAACTTAACACAGCCGAAAGGAGATGAGGGCCATCTTCTTCTACTTCAGTCTGTGCCAAGTCACACAACAGAATGTGCCTAATACCTTTTTACTTGAATCTGTCAGGCAAACCTGTACTGCAAAACCATATTAGACCAATTTAATAAAGCCAACTGATAAATACCACAGCTATGTCTTTGCTTCATAATGCTAGGCATATTTAGATACAATAACAGTTGCTAGCTTTTTGTATGATGCAACTGCACCAAAAAAATTAGAAATACTCGACCGAGACCTGAAAAGGGTAAGCGTTTATTTTTTTATCCTGAATTACTGAAGTGGAGACCCAGGAATCTGTCTTTAAAACACACTGCTGGTGAACTCTTCATCAGCATTGCTCTAATTTACTCAACATCAAAAAGCTCTTTTAAGCTAGATCCAGCACCAAGTATGATTGCTGAGCGTGTCCAGACATTTTAGACGTGCCCTTAATTTGATAAGCTGGGTTGAACCTTCAGCTACAAGTTCATTTGGCTTGTTCTCTGCTTGTTACTGTCCATTTGTCTCTTAAACGGAAGAGGCTTGACGCAAGAGTGGGTTGACGCTGTTCTCTCATGTCTGGGCGGTGTGTCTCGCTCCTCATTAATTTTCCTTCGCCACAGCTCAGACAAGAGCGGCTGCCTTTATCCGGACTCTGGGAGAAGAGTGCACTTCACCTGTACGACTGTTTAAAAATGGGGTCCTCAATTAATCGTACCTCATCCAACAAGGAGCTGCAGTAGAACATATGTGTTGCCAACCTGAAGCAAGGGGGGCTGTTCCGGCACCACCTGTGTTTCCCCAAGTTGTCAGTTTATCCTGCACCTGTAATGGATGAAGCTACGTCAAGCATGTCTTGCAGGCCCCTGCATCTGCTGACTGCAAGGGCATGTTCGCTATGCCTGCATGGAGAAGTCCCTGTCATGGTGGAGTGTAGCAGCAGCTCAGACCATTCCTTTTTGTGACTTTCTCTTTTACATGAATAAGAGAAATAAGTGTAACAGTAACCTTGAGTGTGTGATTATGTGAGCTTACACTGAGCTCAGTGGAAATGAAACAGAAAAGCTCATGAACATGAACATCCAAATACGAGGATCTTCACCTGCCTGTGAAAGGCTGTTTTGCTCTTCCTGCATTTCCCACTGTACAAGTACACCTGTATGATGAGATAAGCCACACTGTGTGTATGTGAGAGAGAGAGAGAGAGAGAATCCCAAAGAATTTCATCATTTTATTCTGTTTTTCTGTATTCGTACAAGACTGCCTGTCTGTGTAAAGACAGTGACTTTGCAACCTTAAGTGCTCTCGCCTCCACAGCCAATAACTAGTCATGCACATCCAATCAAGGCAAAATGATGGTCGATGGCATGTGGGGGGTCAGCAGCTTATCAGCCAAGGGACTCTGGACTTTGCTCTGATGAGACTGCACCACGCTATCTGTTTCAGAAAACAAAACCACAATCAGCATTTCGCTAATTCTTCCTTTTGCATCTGCGTGTCTAGGCATATTGATTTTTTTCTTTTCTCATTTTCTTCTCCAGACACAGTAGAAGAATTTATGGCTGTTAAAAAAGAAAATACACTTTCAGGACCCTGTTGAATAGGATGGTACCTGAGACGACTGCTTTTGTCAGAGTTTCTATCAAGACGTCAAGGAATTAGAGTCAATTGTTTTCTTTGGACTTTGGACTAGGGATGCACTGCATCTCATTTGAGACCAAAGAACTCCATGAGGAGAAAAGAAAAAATACTATATCTAATTTTCAAATGAGTTTAACATTTTAAAATCTCATCTATTTAATTCTTATTCACCATGCATGGCTGTGTCTCATAATCACTGAAGCTGGAGTGTCGCTTGGGGGTAAAACAGCCGTGAATCTCTCATGTTTCAATTAACAACTCGTGTATGGAATGACAAGATTAAAGTGTACTGCTTGCATTCCAGTGCTTCTCAATCCATACAAACATGCACCATTCCTTCAGGATATACTCTCACACTCTCAGTTTCTCTATTATATGTAACTAGCATGTGTGAGAACTGCTGCCATGTTGTAGGGCAACAAGTCATGTTTATGTGTATAAACATCAGCCTCAATCCTGGGCTTGCTGGGAAAGATAAGAGAGATGAGCAAATACATTCAGCTCATAAATGTCCATGTCATGGTATGGAAGAAAGCATTCTATAGGGCACAAGTGGCCTTTCAAGAAAATAAATGGAGCATCTTTCGTTGTATTATAATTTTCTAAACCATCAGTTTATATAGTAATCAACATGCAGACTCCTTATGGTGTCAATTCAGTGCTTCACTGTCCATCTGACTTAGGTAGACCTCCATCAACTGCTAAACAATCATTAGCACAATTTTAGTCTAGACTGAGCCTGTCAGGACAGATTATAACAGCAGCCACAATTCCTCCAGTGTCTGTCAGCTCCGTTTAGGAATGCTGTAGGATTAGTTTCCATTGTTATATGCTATAATAGAAGGGAATAGGCTTTGCTACCTGACTATAGCACTATTGTCTTCTTGATGACATGGTCCTTTTTCACCTTGGTTATATGAACAAAAAAAGAAAAAACACAGCCAAGGACATTCATTTCATGATAAAAACAAGAAGGAGGTAACAGACTTAAAGTTCATCTGCTGATAGGATGCACTGCACAGCAGAGGGCCAATCCATTTTTGGCATCAGTCCCACTTACCACTGCCAAACTGTAGACAAACTCCTTATTAATTCATGAAGACATGCTGTAGACCGTGTAAAAGGTGGCTAGAAATGCCTTGCACTCACAACAATGCTGTTGCCCACAAAGAGCTGGCCTCAGTCAGACCCTCAACTGTGAGGAGGCAGTAAACTGGGATCAATTATTTAGCTTCTCGCACTTTTTGTTTCACATAACACTCTTGCACAAAGAACATAAATGGGGTCCTAAAATATGCAATGATGAGGACATGGCCGTAACTAGCTATGAGGATGCTGCACTTTGGTGTTCAGTGTAGTTTCAGAATGTTTTTAGTATCTCTGTTCATGAGATTTAACATAGCTGATCAGCGATAGCCTACTCAGGGACAGAATCACAAATATCACAGGCCTATCCAATCAAATGGGGAGGGAATATTTAATGATCTGCATTGATTTACTTTCTGCTGTCACTGTATTCTGGCCAATCTGCAAGGCTCTGACTTATTTCCACAGCCCTCCAATCACTGCTTAACAATTGTTGCTATCCGCAACTGGCTCAAGCCTTCGATTTGTTATCAGTGCCTGTCATTTTTGTAACTAGAATGAGGACACAGAGGTCCTTGCCAGTGTGTCAAAAGGGTTTTAAGAGATTCCGTGTCGACGACCACCCAATCAGTGTTGATGACTACTCAATCAGCAGCGACTTGGCCACAGACTTAAAAGTCTGCTCTGTTTATTGCTGTATGAGAGGTTATACAACTTTCGCTTCTTGAGATGATCAGGTTTGCAGCACACATATTACAGGATAACGTACTATAGCTATGTTATAAATGTAAGAATAATTAACTGAACATACATTTTTTAATTGGATCACTTGTAAATGCCTTTAGCCTAGTTCCACTAGTTCAACTCGACTCCCTTTCGGTACCAGCTAATTCATTTTCCACTGCAGATATAGTACCTCCTCAGTGTAGCTAGTTCTCATAGTGATGCCAAATGAAACTGCCAAGACATGAAGGTGACAAATTTTGTCGAGCTGAGTCGATTCGAGTTGAGCCAGTACCATAGAGTGGAAAAGCACCTTTAATGTTAATGCACCAGAGAAGTAATCAGAACATGTTTTGTTATACTGTCCCTCCCACATATTTATAATAAATAAAACAGAATTGAAATGTAACTGACTAAGTTTAATGAATTTATGGAACAGTAAAACCAATTTATGGAAGAATGGAGGGATTGGAAAGGAACAATTAAAAGAAAAAGGTGCATAACAATTGCGGATGAGTATAATGGAGCAACAATATGAAAGAAATTTGAGAGGAAACTGAGTTTGGTGTACAGCGGTTTGTGTATTCACAATGAGATATAGGTCACTTTTCTGCAAAATGGATGTAAATAAAATTTTAATCCTATGGCTCTGAATAAGGCCAATTGTGGACTTACCTAAAATGCAGCCCAAACAAAAGCTTCATGTCTCAGCCTGTAGGATTAGTGCGTTTTATGTATTTTTTTAAAAAAAAGAACAAGGTTTGGTCATGGCACTATTCTCAGCTGTTGATGTGATGTGACAGAATGCTTAGGAGTTCGTACTAGTCACAGTAGGGAGACACGGTGGCAAGGCTGAGTGTTCTGAATAATATAGCGTATATATGAATAATGTAGAGTATATATATCAAAGCGTGCAGAGTGTTGCCTTGCCAAAACTATGCTTGGAGACAATGTACCAGCCGTGTAAACTTAAGAAGTACCAGTGAGTGTCAAAGCCTCAGTTTGGGATGCTACAGACATAGTCACCCTTCTGATATTCAAACATTACATCTACTATTTGCAGGTTCCTCTGAGTCAACCACTTTTTAACCGCCCGAAGGTACAAAACAGACAACCCACTCTATCTATCTCATTTTACCATGACAGCAAATCAAGCAGGCTCTGTGAAACTCCAGTACACTACGTGCAAGGAGTTGGCACATACATCATGGGCTTAAACAATACAATCATGTCACAGCACATAACTGTCCTCGAACATCAACCTCCCCCGCCCCTGGTGTGCACGGGCTTGCGACGTTGCAGTGACACACAAGCTTTGCTGGTGAGAAAAGGGAAGAGTGACAAGCTTTCATTAGGGTGTCCAAATTCAAATATTATTCTCAGCCTAGAGGAGTAGCATAGCCATGTCATCTCATAAGGCTCTAAGAGAATAGAGTTCCATCACCCTAACAGTATTGCACCTAATATTTCCAAATACACACTTACAATGAACTATGCCAAATGCCACCGTCATTACCAGCCAAGTCCCTGTGGACGAACGCTATTAGAAAATAGAGAGCTCCACTTAGATTTTCATTTTTGATTAAGGTCTATAAATCATGTGGTACAAGCACAATACTGGATGCTGCAGAAAGGGGAAAGGAGTGAAGTTACTTCACAGTGAAGTTACTTTTCACCAAGAAAAAAAAAATCACTTAAAAAGTGAAAAAATATGAAGTGTTAAGATAATATAAGTCGTATATATATAAGCAATGTGTCTCACTGCATAAGCATGGAGTTACTGCATCTTCTTCTCAGTCATCTAACACAATCTTCCCGCTTTTATCCAGAGGCCCTGATTATGGGAAGAGTATGTCTGTAATGCACATGTTTAATGCATAGAGTGAGCCCAACATTACCATTAAGCCTAGACCTCAACAGACTCAGCAATGACACTTCCACTTCACTACAACCAGCTGCTTTTAGCATTAGATTCTTTTAGCACTAGAAACGATCTAAGCATGTAGCACAATGCATTTTTGGGGTTTTACAAGCATGCAATGTTACAGCCCTCTTGTTTCTCTGCTGCTATGGACACGCTTCATATATATAGGAGTTGTGATTTTCTTAAATTGAAATTGCTGAATGGAAAAAAGCAGTAATACATGATGCTCTGCTTCTGTCTCTGCTTGAAGGTCACATATGAAATCCAGGATAAAATGAAATTTAAGGAGAGATGAATCCTCCCTTGCTTACGGGTCTAGCCTGCCCTTTCTCACAACCATGTATGGGTAGCCCAAGGGCTATGCTAAAATGGCTGGCGGACTTGGCCTTCTCTGTCTTTGGCAGCTGGACACATTGCTCTGGACAGCTCCAGGCCAAGCCAGTCACAATTCAATTTCCCAATTCATTCATCAAGCACTTGGGGTCAGCACACAGGCCTGGCCAGGGGCTTCCCGCTCCTCCTGAGTCCTACTTAACCTCCATCGTTAAAAAATCATTACTCTCAAACTTGACCAGCCTGTGCCAGACATTCCTGACTCTTTTTGTAAACTATTTTTTTCGCCAGGGTTACAGAAGTGGGACGCTATATTTCTGTGGCCTGATACTCAATTCTTCACCTGAGGTCAGAAGCTGGCTAAATGTAGAGCAGAAAACAGATCCAAGAGAAGTCAGTGTTTATAATTGTGGTTACAAGGGTAGAGGCAGCCCATATAAGATTCATGTTTTTGTGTGTAGTGGGAAATTCATGCACACATACAAGCAATGTCTGATAAATAGATACGCAACCTTTCTAGTGTTGCTTTGTGCTATCTGCATCTGATGTGAAGCAAACACCAGATAAGTAGAGATAGACAGGACTTAAGAGGCATTTACATCATCCTGTGTCATAACAGTTACATTTTAAGATAAGAGAACATCTGCTGTATATATACATACAGAATGGTTTAAAACTTGTAACATAATATAATAAAATAATAATAAACATAATAATAATAATCGGCTGATTTATTTCACCACTGCGTTTGGCAGCAAAAGCTGGTAAAATGTCACTGCTCCATTAAAAAAATGATCTGGTTATGAGTAAAAGTTAAAGCTATCCATGCTCTGCTCACAAATGTGATCTTTCAAATGTTGCAATGTTCGACTAGTTTTACAGAACAATGATGAAAAACTCTCATTAAACTCAAAGAGAAATTGTAGCCGATTTTCTCTGGAATCGCTGAGTAATATTGAGGTTCAAGACAAATTCCATGCAACTATTCTAGACTGTCACTGCTAAAATGAATGAGTTGGAAATGCCAATGACAAGCATGCCACTGTTAGTGTAAACCTGATTGCATAACAACAAAAAAACAACAGCTGCTCTATTCTAACAGTGTGACCTTTCACAGACAAACAAAATAAATGTCAAAAACTGAGCTGTGTTTTGCCACGTTTCCCAACATTCTGTAAAATTTTTGTCCAACCTTGCAACGCCTACCAACTGTTGCTACAAAAGAACAATTTGTAGGCAGAGCATGGATAGGTCTATCGAGGGGAAAAGAAAACAAAAAAACAGAAAACCCTTAAAAATACTAGTCAAATCACTAAATTTAGCAGTACACTGTTAAGGATTCTCACCTCATAGTGTACAGCAGGGTCCCATTATCCACCAGTCGCAGGAGTTTATTAGGAGTGGTCATGTTGTGTGCCACGGACTTCTTTCCATTGTGGAAGAAGGTATCTGGAGTCCAGATCTTGCTGGCCAGCAGGTTGTTGAGTGGAAGAACTTGCATGGGCCCATCAAACTTCAGCCTCTCATCCCGCCAGCTCTGCCGGAAGAATACATCAATCGTGTATTCCTGGATAAGAAAGAAAGAATGAGTCAGAGCTTCTCTGCTAGCCTGTTAAAAAAAAAACACAACAAAAAACTCCACCTCAGAGTTCTCTCCACTTCCCTGATCTAATGCCTTCTAAGTGAGACCGCCTGCAGCAGCACGAGATGCTCATGTCCAATCTTAGCACATGAGTCAGGAGCAGGACACGCTCTCAAGCGCCACTCGGTCCTTGCACCAAGCCCATTCTCCAAAATGTCTGGCCTTCATTGGTTGAGATCCATCCTCAGCCTTCCACTTTAATAATTCATCTCTCTTTCTATACTTTAACCAGAGAGTGGCCTTGATCATTAAGGCACCTTTCCACAGTTTATAATTATATAAATGTGCTTACTCAGATTTTGCTGTGGGCATATATGTATATTTTTTTTCTAAAGAGTTATCCGACTGACCATATTGCCCATTTAGGAAAAAAAGGGTTTTCCTTGATGTGGACAAAAGTTTTTTGGGAAAAAAGAGAATTTTCCAGTGAGGAATATGGCTCTAATTTTGAAACTTCTCACAGCATCATAGAGGCTGACATGATTCTTCTCAGCTTTTAGAAACTGATCAGGAAGAAAGCCAGCAAAATATCATCAGCTTAAATTTCACTGTCATAAATGGCAGATATTATTTGTGAGAGGCACTGGCAGTAGTGTGGATTCTTATCAATTAAAATATCCATGCACTGAATTACTGTATATGTTCAAAATAGCATTATTCTAAGGGAAGGCTGCAGGTTTCACTGTATGAAGCAGCAAACTAAACTCTGGGCATTTTCTTCCCACCCCACCCCCAGAGTGCCAGTTGAGTATTATGAGGCTTTTGTCGTGCTTCAAAAGGTTCAATTTGCTGGAAAGATACTTGGGAAGCAACAGAAGCAAATCCTTGTTGCACAGTCATTCAGAAATGCCAAGAAATGGCAGAAACAAGCAAGAAGGAAAAAAAAGCAAATTCAGTACAGATGACTTGCAGTCTTTCGTGCCCAAATGGTTGGTGGGATACACATAGCAAAAATACTGGAAACAGAGAAAAAACATGTTTTTTATATATATAAAAAGAAGAATTTCTGCTTTGGCTTTGCAGCATCCAACTGTGCATTCTATTTGACTAAGCATATTTCAGACCTTCTGACTTAAAGTTGGTTTTTGAAGTTGGTTTTACATTCAAATTCACCAGCCCTCCTATAGCTGGATGAAGCATGGCCAGCACGAGAACTGAGGAAGAAAGTGAGAGCCAAAGCACGCAGTGATGTTATCAATATCAAAATGCAGAATAAAGAGGGATTTCAAGCGCTGTGTGCTTGCTACAATATCAGATGTGAAAGCCAGACTGAAGCACTGCACCACTGTATGCAAAGAGAATGCTCAGAAGTCATTCAGATTTTCAGAATAACCTGCATTTCTTATAATGTGCAGGGTTTGATAAGACAACCAGTATATGTTTTATTGTTTACAAATTGGTTCTTCCCTGTTATGCCTTTTCTGTGTATCCTTCAGCACTGTACACAAACAAAACTGGGATCCCACATTGACGCTGACCTATTTTTTTGTGCTGAATGGAGGACTTCCATTCTCACTGAGTGTCACACAAATGCATAGATTATATATTGTTCATGTGATTGATCTACTTTGGGTCAGAGGCTTTTCAGGTCTCCAATGAAGCTTAACACAGAGAATACAACTTCAGGCAGGCCACTTTACTCTGGAGAGTTTCTTTGATCTGGTCCTAAAGACACCAAGGGATGAGGGCTTTGTCCCTTTTGATCATGAGGGCTTGACAATAGTTACAAGGACCATCCCGATTGTTATCAAGTGTATAGGTATAGATGTGTGTCACATCTTTGAAAGCACCATTAATGCTGAGTGGTACAAACATATGCTGCTATCTAGATGATGTCTTTTTTAAGGGCAACCCTGTTTGCTTTAGTAAGAAAATGGCAAGCTAAATTCTGCGCTGTTACTACAGCATAGTTTCATAGTAAGAGAGTGCAGGTGCTAGACTGGCCTGCCCGGTCTCCCATTAAAAACATCTGGTGAATTATGAAAGACAATATACGAGAACAGAGACCCTGGACAGCTGAGCAGCTAAAATGTTATTATCAAGCAAAAATGAGGGAACAAAACTTTCAGAACTATACTGGTGTCTTCAGATCCCAAACGATTACTGATTGGAAGTAATGCAGTTGTAAAAACACCCCTGCCAGCTTTTTGGAACATGTTGCAGGCATCAAATTTAGAATAATCACACACACACACACACACACACACACAAACATATATATATATATATATATATATATATGAGTGAATATATGCAATGAAATCTGTGAATATGGAATGAAATCTGATATCAAGGCATTTATGCCATCTTGTTTTTTCATTCTGTGATATTATTTCAGATGCATGCAGTGTGTCACTATTGTGTCACTATTCACATTCAGGGTCATGGAAGAGGAGCTGTGGGGATGGGTTACGGTGTTGGGGGACCTGTTTAAACCCAATTGCTTGGGGAGGTTTCGAAGGATGTCATCATTACAAGTGATTGTGTCCTGGGGGGGCTGCTGTCCACCATTACCTCGTTAAAAATGATCGCGTACAGCTCACTCTACCGTCCACAGTGGGAGGAGGTACCCTCAGCACCAAACTACATTTGTAATATATACGCTAACTATTCTTACCCCACACCAAAGCCTTGGGGCTTTTCAAGTGTGGGGTGCTCCTGTGAGGTGGCATATGGTTACGAGTATTATTTTGGCCCATACATGCATTTGGCAGGGTGTTAATTATCTTCTCGCTATTTAAGTTTGCTGTTACTAGACTTCTTGCTGACTGTATCCATACGGAATCACACACACTGAAAACGCAAGATTGCAGAAGTGCCTTTATTTCATATTTTCAAGTTTCATTCCATATATTCAGAGTTTTCATATATATATTATATATATATATATATATATATATATATATATATATATATATATATATATATATATTATCACATCTGATATTGTAGCAAGTAAATGCCGCACAATACATAAACACTATATTTCCAAAAGTATTCAGGCACCTATCCAAATCATTGAACTCAGGTGTTCCAATCACTACACATGGCCACAGGTGTATAAAACTAAGCTCCTAGGCCTGCAGACATTTGTGAAAGAATGGGTTGCTCTCAGGAGCTCAGTAAATTCCAGCTTGGTACCATGATATGATACCACCTGTGCAAGTCCAGTTATGAAATTTTCCACAGAAATATTCCACAGTCAACTGTCAGTGGTATTATAACAAAGTGGAAGTGATTGGGAACGACAGCAACTCAGCCATGAAGTGGTAGGCCACGTAAAATGACAGAGCAGGGTCAGTGGATGCTGAGGCGCATAGTGCGCAGAGGTCACCAACTTTCTGCAGAGTCAATCAGTACAGACCTCCAAACTTCATGTGGCCTTCAGATTAAAGATTAGCCTAGAGAGCTTCATGGAATGAGTTTCCAAGGTCAAGCAGCTGCATCCAAGCCTTGTGTCACCAAGTGCAATGCAAAGCGTCGAATGCAATGGTGTAAAGCGCAACTGGACTCATGAGCAGTGGAGACGTGTTCTCTGAAGTGACGAATCACGCTTCTCCATCTGGAAATCCGATGGATGACTCTGTGTTTGGCGGTTGCCAGGAGAACGGTACTTGTCTGACTGCATTGTGCCAAGTGTAAAGTTTGGTGGAGGGGGCATTATGGTGTGGCATTGTTTTTCAGGAGTTGGGCTCGGCCCCTTAGTTCCAGTGAAAGGAACTCTCAACAGACCAAGAGCTTTTGGACAATTTCATGCTCCCAACTTTGTGGGAACAGAGGGGATGGGGATGGCGCCTCCCTGTTCCAACATGACAGCGCACCAGTGCGCAAATCAAGGTCCATAAAGACATGGATGAGTGAGTTTGGTGTGGAAGAACTTGACTGGCCTGCACAGAGTCCTGACCTCAACCCGATAGAACACTGTTGGGATAAATTAAAGTGGAGATTGTGAGCCAGGCCTTCTCGTCCAACATCAGTGTCTCACCTCACAAATGTGCTTCTGGGAAAATGATCAAAATTTCCTATAAACACACTCCTAAACCTGGTGGAAAGTCTTTCCAGAAGAGCTGAAGCTGCAAAGGTTAGGCCGACATCAAACATCATTAAACCCTATAGATTAAGAATGGGATCTCACTCAATTTCATATGCATGTGAGGGCAGAAGAGCGAATAATTTTGGAAATATAGTGTGTATGTATATATATATATATATATATATGTATATATATATATATATATATATATATATATATATATATATATACACTATATTTCCAAAAGTATTTGCTCATCTGTCCTCACTTGCATATGAAATTGAGTGAGATCCCATTCATTTGCTTACTACAATATCAGATGTGAATGCCAGCCAGTCAGACAGAGACTTTCAGCAATTCCCTGCTTTCTTACAAACCTTGTTTGATAAGCCAAATTTATTATATATATATATATATATATATATATATATATATATATATGTGTGTGTGTGTGTGTGTGTGTGTGTGTGTGTGTGTGTGTGTGTGTGTGTGTGTGTGTGTTTAATTTCCTACAGGGCATGCCATTTGAGAACCTATCCATGATCCATGTACAAATTGTTTGCAAGAAATGAAATAAAATTAACAATTCTTACGAGAGCGTGGGTTTCCTCCGGGTTCTCCGGTTTCCTCCCACAGTCCAAAGACATGCAGTCAGGCCAACTGGACATGCTAAACTGCCCCTAGGTGTGAGTGTGTGAGTGACTGTCTGTGTCTGTGTGTCTGCCCTGTGATGGACTGGCGACCTGTCCAGGGTGTATCCTGCCTTCCGCCCGAAGACTGCTGGGATAGGCTCCAGCTCCCCCCCGCGACCCTGACGGAGAAGCGGCTTAGAAAATGGATGGATGGATGGATGGATGGATGGAATTCTTACGAGACAGCCCTGATCAAAGAATTTATTTATTTGTTAGAGGTTAATCGATTAATTATTTACATCCCTCTTTAGCACTTAAATAGTTGAGTGGTATAATTACTGAGGACTATAATCACTGACAAAATGCTTAGATTCACCAAGAAAATTCTTAGATTCACTGAAAATCTGCTTATATTTATCCAAATGACTTGTTAGGTATAGAACACACTTTTTTTCCCAACACATATTTCTTTATCTCAGCATATTCTGCATCCTAATGTAAGCAGCAGACCCAAGCATATTTACAAAGAAGGAAATCTCTGATCTCTGGTCTGAAAACAAGACAAATAAACAGCCTTAAAAAAATAAATTGCACCACTTCATATCTACTTGCATACAAAATTGTCTCTTCTTGTCCATGAGGCCCTAAAGATTATGTTTATGTTTTGTGGTAGCACCACTCTATGTTTAATTCAAATATAATTAAGGCAGGTTTCTGAGTAATCTTAAAGTGAAGGCTAATAAAAAATGAAATATTTCCTGCGTATTCTTCCCTTTAGAAAAATGCTGAAGATGAAGACGACCACTCCTGTGCTCAGATATAAGTACTGTGCTCATCAGCACTATAAATTTCCATACCTCGGTCTATAAAACCATCCTTCTATTCATGTTAATTATCACATGCAGCTTTGTGTAGCTTCATTTAAAGCTATCAGTAGGTCTTCTGAACTATGCAGTACATCTACAAACAGACCATGGTAAAGTACTACAGAAAGCAGTTTTTTTTGTTTCCTTCCATAAGATATCTCTCAGCGTCTGAATCTCTTAGGCATTTCCTCACTTTCAAAGACCCAGAAACACTAAAAAAGGAAAGAAAAACCTAGAGAATGTAAACATATGGGAGCATGCTACTGTGAAATAGGCAGCCTTTGTTCTAATGCGAATGTTCCAGTCACTTCTCCGCTAATTGTAAGATTTTAAAGCCTGGTGTTCTAAGGCCCAGCTTCTCCCCACTCCCACCCCACACAAGCTTAATTGCACTTCTCTTTTTACATTTCCATCTATTCCCACAGCCCTACACTTTTAAGAATTTAGTTGATCCCTTTTAAGTCATTCATCTTTGTTAATTATAGCACACAGAAAGTGTTAATTATGAAGAGGAAGGCTAAGCAGTAACACCAAAGCGCTGCCATAAAAAAAAAAAAAAAACAGTTAAGTGCTGCAGTGGACAGAGCATATGTTTGTCAGGACCTGTGAAATGTTCACTGGCCTTCAGTGCAATGAGAATGGAGTTCAGTCTCTGATCTCTGAAAGCTCTACATTTAACCTAATCTACTTCCTTTGACCAAAATATTATTTTTTACACATATATTCTGTGCACCAATCACATCTATCTGCAAGCACATGCTGCCATCAAGAGAATCAATTCCAGAATGAATAGATAAGAAACAATGGTTGAATTTCATGGCTTTGAATAGGAAAGTATATGAGCTATGACTCATTAAGCGAGAGCTGGCAAATTAGTGTAGCCACCAAAGTGGGATTCATTTAAAGATCAAAACTAATGCGCAAAAGCTTGGCGGATGCATGCGTGACTGAGCGGAGTGGGCAGCGTCTAAGCACAGCTGAAACGGCATTCTGTTGATGGCCACTCCTGTTCTTTTTTCTTGGTATCTTTTCTTGTACCAATCACCATGAGCATGAAACAAGCATGAGCATGAAGCCTGGCTCTTGTCATGACTGCATACTTTAAGATGGTGCCAACAGTCAATCAATGCTATTAAAATGTCTCTAAGTTTCTTCACGACTTTTATAACTAAATAGGTTAAATAGTTTAGGTTGATGTGTGTGTATATGTCTGACAAACATATTGGTCCATTGTCCACAGAGAAAAAAAAAACACCTGTAGAAGATGATGGGTCTCCATCAGCATGCAGTGCTGTATCGGCTAGATGTAGTTTTAACTCATTAGCTTGTCTGAGGCAGCATCTCTTAATTCACTCATCTCATGCAAAGTTATACCTATTACCAATTTCCCTCTGCTAAATTTTAAGGAAATTTTTTTTTTTCTTTTTTTGGACATTTTTTTCCTTATCTGTGGTTAACCGGATATCAGAATTGGTCAGAATGCACATGCCTACTCCGAGTATCACTTGAAACAATATGGCTCATGTCATTGGCTCAAATATTGGTGACAGAAGACAGTCTCCATGACGGAATGAAGGCGAGCTCCAGGATACATACTTCCAGGTGTACATGCGCCACTGAGCAAATCCCATTGAAATGAATAGATGCTAATGCTAATGATGCTCTTCAAGTCCTATAATGCCTCCTTGATTCTATCAACCCTCTTGCTGTGTTAATTATCACACACAGCTTTGTGCTGCTTTGCTCAAAGCTTACCCCATACGAAAAGGAAAATGCAAATAACTTGAGTGTTGAGGAATCAGGCAAGAGTGCTCGGGGCTTTCCCCACTCTCTGCCCTCATGGAGCGCTGGGCTTTGACCTAGTTCCACAAGAGTGTGCAGCATGGGCACAAAAGAAGAGAAGATCTTGGTGCACTGCGCCAACTCAAAGTTCCACCTCATCCTTTTGCTCCTAAAGGCAGTATATAAAGAAAAACCCTGGTATTACAGTAATGGGCATATGGCAGTGGTCCTTGGGTAGCTCTGCCCTTCATCTTTGAGAATGTCCCACTCTAAACCACTGAATGCAACAAATCAGGGAATTAATATGATCTTCCTGAGTTGAAGGGGGAAAAAAGTAAAATGTGCAGGGCAGGACCGTAACTGGAAAAACTGGCATATAGCCATAGCATGATATTCTTGAGCAAATGATATAGGGTAAAGTCAGGGGATTTGTCTACTACTCGGTGAAAGGGGGTCGATAATGCTAAGCCACATCAAGACGGGTTGAGGGCTAAGCGAGAATGGGGTTTTAGCTCATGTCTCCGTCAAAGCCTGCTGTGCTGAGAGTTAAATGTGGTCACTTGAGCTCAACTTTTAAAAAGTGAAAGGAAAAAAAAGGCACTCCATTTCCTAAAAAAGTATACACAGAGGATCTCCGGAAAGATTTTAAAGACTCAATCAATGTCATATTGTTTGTATGTCAGGGCTTGATTTTAATGTTTAATTCCATGCGAGGATTTGACGATTGCACAGAGCTTCCACCCAAATGGGTTCTGCTGTCAGAGGATGAAGACCAGATTTCCTCTGCTATGCAGATGAACTTTTAAACAAAGTCGAGAAGCACATGACAATGAATTATACAGCATGCTTGATGTTGCAGAGAATATAGTGCTATGAATCTGTGAATACATGTTTTGTTTTCAACTTTATATAATGCAGAGGTATTCGTTCTTAATTGCATCTACTAGGAATTAAAGCATCCTCAAATCTTCCACTAACAAATTATTAACAGATTCCCCCAGGTGTTGATGTGGTCTGCTGTAACTGAAGTGTGGTCCACTGTAGCATTACACAATTAATTAAAAAGAAGCATCATCATTCTACCGGTTAATTTGCTCAGTCAAGGCATCTGATTAATGTGCCGTGCATGGCATTTTTTCTACAGAATCACAAAATCCTGCCAGACTGACCTCCCTGCTGATTCTTTATCTGTGTTGCAACAGATCAAAAATGCAGCACGCCGCATCTTAGCAAAACAGCCACGTCAGTTAAGCGTGGTCACTTTGGGTTTGTGTCTAATTGAAGGCGTTTTGAATGTCTTTTGCCCGCACAGCGACAGAGAATGAACACCACACTCTGAGCTTGCTAGCCCGTTTCTCAGAGCTGTGAAGTCAGCCACATCACAGTGCTTATCTGTGGGGCACAGGCTGTACAAGACTGTCTGACACAAGCCGGGTGCAACAGCAACAAATAGGATGCAAACTACTGCGCAAATTGTGCTGGAAAGAAGTCGCTCTCCTAAAATGCACTTAGATGTTCACAAGGCATGTTGTGTAGACACACACACTGGCACACTGTTGCTCATAAAAGAAACAGAGAGGCAAACAGCTGAGAATGTTTTGAGTCTTTTTCTATGAAAGGTACAGAGTCTGACAGAGCGATCAATCTAATGATCTGATAAATTTACCTCTGGTTGAAGAGTCTCTTAAGAATCAGAAGGATTTTTGGGTACAACAGGTTTGGACAAGAAGTCAAAATGTGTGAAATAAGGCATTTGTTTATCTATCTTGTGGTGTTTATCAACATATTCAATGCTTTGTCTCATTCCTGCTGTGCATCGTCTGATTCTGAACATGCTCTGGCGGAATCATTGCTCTGTGTGCAAACATTTTTAACACCACATGGTTTTCCTCAAATTGTTCATTAGCTTGAACTTTCTGACTCTCGAATGAACCAATAAATGCTGCTGATTATTCAGCGAGCTGCTTGTTCGAAAGAGTGGAAAATCTCCCAGAGAAATGCTGTCCGAGATTATTTATAGGAGGCCATGGCCTGGATTGTAATCGGTGTCTCCAAATTCTTGGCTGCTACCTAAGATTACTACAGTGCTAAGATGCCAGAAGCTCAGGTAAATAGCTCTTTATTGAAGTGGCAGTGTCCAACATGGCCCACAGTGCTGTAGTGATGGGGAAGACATTATGGTCCAAATCTAGCATTTTTGTATTCCTGCACTCCTTCTCCTTATAAGCTATAATGCTTAAAAAGCCTAGAGGCTAGGAATAGTGGCTGTGGTATGTATAGGAATTAAAATTATAGCCCCTATTATAGACCATAGCTATCACCACCTTCCAACAAAACTATGAAAAAACTATGAAGTATTATCATTATCAGTATCAATATTTTCCCAAATATTCCCAAATGACAGTGTCACCATATTTAATGACATTTAAGATTTGTACTCTATTAAGAATAGGTGATCACAAAACTTGACCATGTGACATTTTTTCTTTCATAGATCAGATTATTTTTCAGATCAGCAAGAAAAAAAGGAAACAAATATAATTTTACAATAAATGTTTTACTTAAAGAACTTCAAGAACACTGAAAGCAAGGAACCTTTCCCTCAGGGTCTTAAATAAAAACAAGTAAGATGTCCAATATTTAAATAAAATCTTAAAATAAAATAGTCAGTACTCAAATTTCATATGAGGCACGGCGATACTTTTTTCCTTTAAACAAAAAAAATGTGAATAAAAAAATAGCCTTTGTCCACATTATCAAAAAAAAAAAAGCTTATAACTTTAAACTCTCAAAAATGAAGAAGTCTACATGGTTGGGGGGAGAGGGTTGAGCTCTCTGCAGTCACTATGTCCCATTCTGGGGAGAACACCCTCTGCTACGAACTGAAGTACCAGGCACAGAGAGTAGCATCTTGCCATCATGGTAACACGCAGAAGAACATTTTGTAAAGTCAGGACTGTTTGGACCCCCACAAGCGGATGAATCTAATGACTGCGGGCAAAAGGAGCTCTTGGTAATGAATGTGTCTTTTGAAGGTGTATGTGAATTATCTACTGTTGTCATCATATCTCATCAGTATCATGTCAATTTTGCATGTGAGACCGAAACATCGCGCCAGACCTTCTTTTTCAGCCTGAGTGTTTGACAATATTACATAAAAGTGTATGATGTCCCACAAAATCCATCCCAAGACCTCTGACTTTTAAACCATTATACTTCTTTCAATTAAAAAAAAAATAGTGGTGATTTAACTGCTTTAAACAAGATTCAATCATGTGATACACAACTGCTTTGTTTGCATTTTTTCATTGAAACTCTGCATTGAGATTTAGATGTATTCCACACTATTACGGTTAAACTTCGGCAATTATTCCACGATTCACATGTGTGGTGAACTGTTGGGACAGGAGTGGTGTCCAAACAGAGCATGGATCAACTATGGCTTGTTACACCACTAATTCATAATGTTAATCACCCCATCCCTCCATGAGTATGAGTAGTGCTACTCTAAGCTGCAGAAATGTCCTTCAAACATAGGTTGTTTTGACTGAGCCATTTTGTTTTTTTCAAAGGGAGCCTTATAGTGTATTTCTATGAATCCATCCATCCATCCATTTTCTAAGCCGCTTCTCCGTCAGGGTCGCGGGGGGATGCTGGAGCCGATCCCAGTAGTCTTTGGGCGGAAGGCAGGATACACCCTGGACAGGTCGCCAGTCTATTTCTATGAATGTTGCATGGCTAATATAATGGATATAATGCTCCACATCTAAGACTTAAAGTAAAAACAAAAATGTATATTGCTGTGTGATAAGTATAAAAATACTGGCATGATCAATATATTGTACAGCCAGCCTTATAAAAGAACCCAAGTTACAACACATTTTATCTTCTTTGATGTACAGGTGAGCTTCACACATCTGCACGGCATTTTGATTAATTGAGCTGGCATGATAATGGGGGCGGTTAGGAAGAAACAACGGGGATTCAAACAGGGTGCCTCATCACCCTGATTACCGATTATATCCAGATTAGTTGCCTCTGTTACTCGAGGAAAAGCAAACCTCAGCTGGTGTACTGGCCAGAATCGCACTCCATAACAAAGAGAATTAGCAGAATGAAAGACGTTGAAATCTCTAATCTTTCTATTCACAGATGAGAGGAAAATGGAACACTGAGTAATGGGAACAAATGACGTTGTTTGTTGTTTCTCCAAGTCCTCTCCCCACAGCCTCCTCTGTCACTCCTATCTTTGCCTCCCTCTCTGTCCTTTTAGCACTTCTATGTCAACCTCTTCTTCCTCTTTGCTGGGAATATGACCTGTCATTGTGTGATTTCCTGTCAATCATCCCTTACTGCCACAGCACTTTCAGCATTTAGGCTGGCAGGCGAAAACACATTTGGCAACAGGTTTGTTTCAGACCAACACTTCAGGAAGTATTTCCAAAAATATCTCGTCAAAAGCAACAGGACTCCCATAATAACATCATACAGAACCTGACGACAGCTGAATTGACTATGATTTGAGTTTGGGCAGCTCAAATATTAAAATAAATGAAAAACACTGAAATGATCATGTCCATTTTTAAGTTATATATGTAAGTATTTTTTAAAAAGTTATTTGCAGCCATAACATAAGACTGATCACTAATGTATGCATCTTTTCCGGAATCCATACTGGAGCAGGCCCCCTGTTTACAAAGCTAACATTTCATCATTATATTCCATTGACTCAAAGTCACTGATCGACTAAGGCAGTGACCCTCCTTAAGATCAATAGTGCTATTTGATTCTGAAAAATAATGAGCATTATATATTTTAAGCAGAACACAGGTTGCCAGTGCAACAGTGGACATTTGTCTTTGCTGTGGAATCGACACATGCTGACTGATGAGCTGCTAACAGGATTTGCTTTGCATGAAGCAGATAACCTGAATAATTACACAAAAATCACACAGGAGGCCCATAACGAAAGACATTATTTCCACAGATTGCCACTGTGGATCATACACACTTAGTGTGGCCAGTCCAAAAGGATAAGATGCCATTCATATTTCATGCAGCACTTGCATTAAATAACTGTGTGATTTCAACAGGGATCCCTCCGCAGCCAACTAGCTCTTCTGTAAGCTGTCGACTTCTCCTCGCTTATGATTAATATTGATTATGTGACATGTCAAATTTAGTCCTTTGAGTCCACTGTATGGCTTGGATCTGCAGGAGACTCGTCTCATTTGAAGGATAATAAGGTATGCACCCCACAGTTTATTATATCTCAAGGCAATTATACTGAAGGAAATGACAAAGCCTTGTGGTTCACCTCAGAGCAGTTTTTATTTTATTATTATTTCTTTAAAGCTTCATAAGTCACAACAGATTTTAGTTTGCATGTGTATCAAACCACGGTGCACTCATAATTGAAACTCTGGTTTGCTACCCAGCATAAATGTTTTATCTTCCACAACTCAAATTAAAGATCATTAGACATAGAAGGCTGAGAAACAGAGGTAAACAAGCATGAGGAGAAAAAAAAAATGCCCTTCATAAGAGAGGCTTGGGAAGCTGGGGTCTTAAGTTGCCTTGTAATTATGCAGCATGGATTTATGGGAGTCGGCATAACAACTTGTAGCTATGGTAACACAATGTCGCCTTTCGTGGATGCCACCTATTAAGGATGCAAATTGTCTTTGGCTAGACTTTACCCGTTAAGCTTTTAACACTTACATTCACCCCTGAATGTGAGTTTGTCATAATATGACAGGAAAGGGAAATTAAAACAGGCATCTTGAAAAAGAGAGCAAATTATAGATCCAGTGCTCACCAGGCAGGTTTCCCCTTAAGCACATGTTTTTGGAGAGCCTTGGCAACAATAGCTGTGTTTCTCAGTTAGCCTCTCTCCAACACTTCCTTACTTTCTTATTTTTGCTACAGAAAGACTAATATGGCTTCTCCATCCCCTTGAGCAAGGACATTGTGATGGACGTGAATGGGCAAAGCTTACACCACCAACATGGAACACAACAAAAAAAACATTGTGTTCTATTCACAGGTTTCCAGTTGATTTGCTGTATGGCACCACACATGGTAAAATAAAATGCAACTGGATCCCTAAAACATTCCAACCAGTAAAGGGGAGTTGAAGCAGAGAGAGGCAAGATGCTCAGCCTTGAAAGAAGGGAGGTTAATTCCTATCTTCACAGTATTAAAAAAGAAATGGCCTCTGGTCACAAAGCTACAACCACAGGACTTTGTCATCATTAGGTTTCAACCTGTTACCTACCAGAAAAGCCTTGGGTTCATTTCTGCTGAACTGCTGCAGAGAGAAACCTTTTTCAACTGAAGTCAAAGATATATCACCATAATGAAGTAAAGTTCAGGAAAGGGAAAGGGGGGAAACCTTTGTCTTTGTTGCTATAAAAGACTTTTAAAAAGAAAAGTTCTGGTCCAGCACATATTGGAGCCATTGATGCCAGTGGTATCTTTGCATGACAGAGCATTTTTTAAATGAAAAGAGAACTTCCCTGGCTTTTGGGGCAATCCCCTGACTGGCACTGCCATCCTTAGCATGCACAGGGCTCAACACAGCACCTGGGGCAGATTAGACTGGCCTCAATTTCACCATGCCTGGCTCGTCAGACAAAGCCCATAAGGAGAGAGTATTCATGTGTATGTGTGTGTGCAGGGGTGGTGGGGGTGGTGTTTCAATGACAGCGTAGATGAGTGAACAAATGGGACAAAATGGAGCAATCGTTCAAGATCGGCAAAGAAAGAAACTAATGAAGGAACAGGGTACAAAGGAAGATAGATCAAGTGAAGCAGGAGATTTTGAAAAATTGGAAGAGGATGACAAGGACAGAAATGGAAAAGAGAAAAATAGAAAGTAAAATATGGGTGTAGAGAAAATAAAAGAGGAAGAGAAAAACAGAGGGCCGGATGTACTAAGCCATTTGGGGCTGTTTAAGACAAACAAGATGCAAATAAGATGCATTACGTCCTCATATTGTGCACAAAACTGCATAGAGAAGCCTAAGCATGCAGTTTATGCAGAATGCACAGAAAAACACAAAATGTGCCTTGATGCAGCCTCAATACATACTCACAATCTGTGTTTTAAACCATGCACTTCACAAGAAGCAGAGTCTAAAAATGTCTGGTGGTGCAACGGTCCAACCATAAATACAGATTAAGTAAACTATTAAACAGGCAATTTAGTCATATAAAATGCTAAATAAAACAGTTTGGTGTGACTATGTTTAAAAGCTTTGAAATCATAGCCTCTTGAATAGAAAAGCAGCTTTAAAAGTTTTAAACTCATAGAAAAACCTTTACACATATTTCTGATTTCCTAAAATGTAACGCAGCGCAGCTGAAAACAAAGGACTTATTAATGCATGCTTTTAAGAAATAGTGGTCAGGGTATGACACCATAAAAATGACACAAATTACTTTTATGCCTTTAATAAGATAAACTCTTTCCCAAATATTGTAAAAACTGTCATGAGTCATGGTTAGAATGGTTCAGTTTACCAAAAATAAGTGTGACACCAGAAAACCTTGAAAATGTGTTATCATTATAATAATGTTTGATTATTGCAGATACAAAAATGCACAGCTTATTTTTTATAAGAATGTCTTAAATCATATCTTGGCTTTAAAAGAAGTATTTGGGACTGACCCACAGGTATATGGCAATGAGTGCGAAGAGAGGTAGACAAAAAGATAGTGAGCGAAGGACTAAGACATAACTTAAGCAATGGGAAAACTGAAAAGACTTAGAGACTCAGTGACGCTAGACAAAAAGACACGATGGACAGTGAAGAAGTGTGCTGTCCTTAGTGCTGCACAACTAACCAAATGAGTACCCTGACGGCCTCATAAAACAGAATGAGAAACATTTCTCTCCTCAACATTAGAGAAGTCCATGTTAGTCAGCAGCAGAGCTCATCACTTCCACACCCTACTCTTTACAAGCCATTCCAACCTTGTATATTGTGTATTGTCTGTAAATAATATACAACCCCAATTCCAGTGAAGTTGGGACGTTGTGTAAAACATAAATAAAAACATAATATGATGATTTGCAAATCCTTTTCAACCTATATTCAATTGAATACGCTACAAAGACGAGATATTTAATGTTCAAATGGATAAACTTTATTGTTTTTTCTATTACATATTCACTCATTTTGAATTTGATGCCTGCAACACATTCCAAAGAAGTTGGGACAGGGGCAACAAAAGACTGGGAAAGTTGAGGAATGCTCAAAAAACACCTGTTTGGAACATTCAACAGGTGAACAGGTTAATTGGAAACAGGTGAGTGTCATGATTGGGTATAAATTGAGCATCCCTGAAAGGCTCATTTGTTTACAAGCAAGGATGGGACGAGGTTCACCACTTTGTAAATAACTGCATGAGCAAACAGTCCAACAGCTTAAGAACAATGTTTCTCAACGTGCAATTGCAAGAAATTTAGGGGTTTCATCATCTACAGTCCATAATATCATCAAAAGATTCAGAGAATCTGGAGGAATCTCTGCAAGTAAGCGGCAAGGCAGAAAACCAACATTGAATGCATTAAAAACCGACATCATTCTGTAACGGATATTAACCACATGGGCTCAGGAACACTTCAGAAAACCACTGTCAGTGACCGCAGTTCGTCGCTCCATCTACAAGTGCAAGTTAAAACTCTGCCATGCAAAGCAAAAGCCAACACCCCAAAACGCTGCCGGCTTCTCTGAGATGGACTGACGCAAATTGGAAAAGTGTCCTGTGGTCTGACGAGTCCACATTTCAAATTGTTTTTGGAAATCATGGACGTCGTGTCCTCCGGGCCAAAGAGGAAAAGGACTGTCCAGATTGTTATCAGCGCAAAGTTCAAAAGCCAGCATCTCTGATGGTATAGGGGTGTGTTAGTGCCCATGGCATGGGTAACTTGCACATCTGTGAAGGCACCATTAATGCTGAAAGGCACATACAGGTTTTGGAGCAACATATGCTGCCATCCAAGCAACGTCTTTTTCAGGGACGTCCTGCTTATTTCAGCAAGACAATGCCAAGCCACATTCTGCACGTGTTACAACAGCGTGGCTTCGTAGTAAAAGAGTGCAGGTCTCCCATTGAAAATGTGTGGCACATTATGAAGTGCAAAATACGACAACGGGGACCCCGGACTGTTGAGCAAATGAAGTTGTACATCAAGCAAGAATGGGAAAGAATTCCACCTACAAAGCTTCAACAATTAGTGTCCTCAGTTCCCAAACGCTTATTGAGTGTTGTTAAAAGGAAAGGTGATGTAACACAGTGGTAAACATGCCCATGTCCCAACTTCTTTGGAACGTGTTACAGGCATCAAATTCAAAATGAGGGAATATTTGCAAAAAACAATAAAGTTTATCCGTTTGAACTTTAAATATCTTGTCTTTGTAATGTATTCAATTGAATATAGGTTGAAAAGGATTTGTAAATCATCATATTCTGTTTTTATTTACGTTTTACACAACGTCCCAACTTCATTGGAATTGGGGTTGTATGCATCATCTGTATATTACTTGTCCGTATATAGTCTGCATATTGCTTGTACACTGTGTACATTGTGTATTATCTGTAAATTATTTGTACATTGTTTATATATTGGATTTAATACTAGAGAGACACCAACAGCTGGACCCGAATTCCCTGTGTGTGCATACTTGGGCCAATAAATCTGATTCTGACTGTTCCACTTAGGGCCTTTTCATCATATCTTTAAGCACACCATAATGTCATGGCTCCACAAGACTGTACTTTCAGTCTCGATATAATGGCACTAATGCGGGGCCTGGAGGGTGGGGTAGATTCTGCTGGAGACCCAAGAACACTGGGGGTAAACCACATAGCTGTTCAAATGCATTTATAATCTAGCTAGCAGTAAAGTACATTCCTATAATGCCCTGAGTGCACACTGTCCTCACAGCAACCAATTATTTATTTATTTATTTATTTATGTATGTATGTATGTATGTATGTATGTATGTATTGGCGGAGGGGGCAAACTTACTGTACAAAATCTTTTTTTTTCCCAAACTCAAAGGATGATTATGTTAATGTTAACTGAGCTAATTATTGCTTTGTAATTCAAGTATCATTTTACGCTCCATATAATGCAACAGACTGCACTGTTTTCTTCTCACCATTAGGAAATTAGGTCTTATACAGAATACAAAGTGCTGCCACGTGGCTACGGTGATTCATCTTGCGTGCCAGAGCCAATTGTGTGTATGATTAAGATGCATGCATTTCCTCCATGCCGCCTCGCTACCAATTACCTTCTTTCTTAAATGAGCCTATAACGAAACATCACACTCATTCGTTCATCGGGACAGACAGAAGAAAAGCTCAGCACTGTATCTTCCTCTGTGCCTCATTTGACAAGGGATTCTATGCAGCTTTAAGAGCAGTAGAAACATCTCTACCTTCTCATACTCAACTATCTGTTTCCAGTCCAATGAAACAGAGCCAAGTCTCAACCAAAACTCGTTTAAAATGCAGAACATCTTACCGGACATGCATTATTAGAGTTTTGAGAGGGGTAAATGAACAAGAAATTACAAAATCCATTCATTGTCTTTCTTCAAACAGGGTAGCATTTGTGTAGGTACTTGTGTTAATGATGTTAATGATGTCACCAAATTGAACAGCGTTACTTTGTCAAAAATGTGACACCAGTGATAGTGTAGAGCTTTTTTTTTTTTTTAGCTAAAACAGTAATGTTGTTAAAGGAAACAAATACTCACCTGAAATGTCGACCATAAACTGATATGCAGATAGGTTAATAGACTTAACCAAATAACCCATATAACTGTGAACTGTCCCAATGTAACACCATGTCACTGGTATTACAGACACAGAATGTGATCACATTTTGTATTTAAAGTGTGCTTTTAGCGTCAGTGACAGCTGGGACTCACTCTGCCAGAGAATGACCTTCCTCAGTTAGGAATGAC
The DNA here is from genome assembly GCF_015220715.1 of Pygocentrus nattereri. Lineage (NCBI taxonomy): Eukaryota > Metazoa > Chordata > Actinopteri > Characiformes > Serrasalmidae > Pygocentrus > Pygocentrus nattereri. Next base: position 26,052,303 of record NC_051226.1, on the reverse strand, counting down.
ATTTTTATCAAAGACAAAACACTTACCATGTCTGTGTCTGAAACTGGTCCAAAACTGGTGACGTAGATGTTAGTTCGGACTTCAGTCACACTCTCTGGTCAGACAGAAAAGGGAAAGTGTAGATGTAAGATGTGTACATGTAACAGACGAGGTCATGCTGTTCTCAATTCTGAGATATATCACTTGAACTAAAATTCCAATTAAATAAACGTATCACACTGCAAAGTCTAAACAAAGTCCCTAATTCCTGAGAGGGTAGCTGTCACAGCAGCAGACCACTCCACAGTTAATGAACAATGGTAAGAAGAAAAGAAAACAGGAAAAATATTGGGCTGCCTATTTCAGCTAATGTTTTTACCATGCCTCATCTGACACAATCATTACCATACAATTCTTCACAGGCATGGCTGAAGAGAACACTGGATGTAAACAAACCTAAACAACCCAGACCCGAAAGCTGTCCAATGTCAGAATAGAGTTTGAAGGAGACGAGAAGCTGAAGTTAAGACTCTTTGGAAGCATGATCAACCATCTGAAATTTTAGAAGTCTTGAGGAACAAAAAAAGAAAAGAAAAAAAAAATACTTATTTTACAAGGTTTCAAATTAGCATCCCAAGGTTTAACTTTGATGTAATAGCTGGGAAGGGAATAATTCGAAGCAGGAGTGGGGAGCACAGTGTGTGGGTGGCTGCCAGGCTGGCTGGTACAGAGGCTGGAGCTGAACTCAGCTGACAGAAGCCTTCCAGTGTGCCGTAATGGAGCATGCTGCCCAACACACCATTCATCAAAAAAATACTAAAACAAACAACACACACACAAATCTCTCTTTCAGTAGGCACAATTATAAGTCACCTAAGACCTACTTGGTGATACTCCATGAAGAGAGACAGAGCAATTGAAAGTCTTGTGGGGCCAGATGTGATCTTGTAATGAGAATGTCTGGGGACAAGCATTAGAATTTTTGGGTTAAACGCCATAGAGAACAAACAGAGCATGAAATTTCTAAGCATGGGCTCATAGATATACTGCAAGCCTGAAAATTCCTGTCCAAAGAATACATTACGTATGGAAAAAGTAAACATTACCTCTCATTAGGGTAAAATGGTACAGTTTGGCCTTAAAGATATCAGTTACCTGAGGTACTGTCTTCAAACAAAGTATATGTAGGGCCTGGAATCAATGGATTCAATTTTTTCCATCAAGCACATCTCTGATAAAACTAAATCAAGTGTTCCTGAAACACTCTTCTTGAAGAAGGGCCATTAGCTAACAGTACCATTTCGCTAGCTAGCTTGTTTTGATTGTACTTTGGAGATAAAATAGCACAGACTAGAGGAATCTAGGAGTAGGTTTTAGAGGGGCCTACACTTCTTAGAGTGTAACTTTCGTAAGACGATCATGTCTGGCCCTGCAAGACTAAGAGAAATAAAGAAATAATAGCCAGAAATCCTGCCATCCAGTCTTAAGTTAGAACAGCAATTACTAGGACTGTTGTTCCACTTACTTCGATACCAGGTAATCACTTCCAATTCTCAGACAGCAGGTACCTAAATGAAGTCAGCGTCTCAAGCAATTGGCACACCCAATGAACTCCTTTGTGCCTATTGAAGGAGTCTGCAATAGTGACTTCACAACAGGCAAGGCTGAGTTCCTCTCCATCTTTATCAGAGAGCTGTAATGCTGCAGTCTTCTGGGGCTCCTTAGGGTTTAGGAGTTGTAAGTGATCTCATGAGAGCGTCAGTCAGTGCAGCATTGTGGCACTTTTTTCTTTTCTCCCAATATTGATAAACATCACCACGCCAGCAGAAGATGAGTAACTTCACTGTTCCAAAAAGCAATTTGTTACGGATCTGAGAGGAGAAGTAATTGTGAAGAGCTGTGTGCGTGAAACAGAACCAGTAATGAGAGATGGGGCTATGCTGAAAGAGCTCTATGGGGGTCACACAGTGCCAGGGATCCAATCCATGGCTGCATCATTACCCAAATCCATCACTGTACCTCTGTGAGGCCAATAAGTGGACACTGGGGAGTGCATTCAGGGAAAGCAAAGCACAAATCTGTGGCTCACCTCCGAGGCCGGGGCGCAGCCTGTTGTCATAGCCATCCAGCAAGCG